>NW_026057578.1:71433873-71590245 GCF_023721935.1 Panthera uncia
CCGCCCCCCCCTATTTTAAAAGGGATTGCATGAGCAAAACAAAAAAATGCCCCGTCCCCCCCCCCCCCCCCCCCCCCCCCCCCCCGCCACCACCACCACCACTTGTTTCTGAGAAACATATGGGTCTGGTATTGATCCTTGTCTCCACATTAACGGCATTTCAGACTGCCCCATCAGAAATGCACATGTTGTTGTGGGAACACACCAATGCCACACTAGAAGTTTGACAATAATTAATGGAGGCAAGACAGGGAGCACTCCATTTCTTGGCACAATCAGCTGCTCTTGGGGCGTGGCTTTAAGAAAGTGTTTATTACTGAGAAATGCACCCTTCCTCCCTAGTTCCATTGTGTTCAGTTTTCTCCATTGTTATCTCTTTTTTCCTTTTAAGAGGATGGAAGTTAGTGATATAAAAATAGCTTTTAAAAAAATGAAAACTATCTGCTAGATGGGAACTGAGTCTATTTCCTTTCGTGTGGAAATGTGCACTGCTCTTGGTTCTCGGTGTAGCATGAAGACCATGAGCTTTGGAATCCTTACTGGCCACAAAGGGACTAGCCATATGGATTACTCCATCTCTCTAAACCAGCGTGTTCTCATCCATAAAATGGTAATTATTATTCAGTGTTACTGTGAGGATTAAATGCAATAACAGTTATTAACCACATAACAGAGGTTAACATAGTAGGTCTATCAGTGGCCACCAAGAATTTTTAAATCTTGGGGGCTTTGCAGTTGTTTTGTTTTGTTTTGTTTTTGTGTTTTGTTTTTTTTTTTTAATATATTTGAGAGAGAGACAGAGAGCGAGGAGGGAAGGGACAGAGAGATGGAGACAAAATCTGAAGCAGGCTGTAGGCTATGAGCTGTCAGCACAGAGCCTGATGCGGGGCTTGAACTCATAAACCTCGAGATCATTACCTGAGCCGAAGTCGGACACTAAACCAACTGAGCCACCCAGGTGCCCCTAAGGGGGCTTTGCAGTTTTAATGACCAATGTGTTTCACTGTATAGCTCTGTGAGGTCATTAATATTTCTTAAAATTAGTTTCCTGTAGTCATTTCTTAACGTGCCCAAGTATTATGCCTGAAAACATTTTATAGCCCCTCTGTGAAGCACACAGAACACAAGACTTGAAAACTGGGATACTTGAGTTTTAGTCTTGATCCTTACTCTCCCTTGTATCGTGCCACCATCCTTTAACCTCACCATGTCTTGTTTATTACTCTTTTGGTTTAGAAGGAGTTTAACAAGTGCCACCAAAGATGAGTGAGCTTCCACTGAGTGAAATGTGGGAAAGCGTTGGAGAAACGGAAAGGTGGTAGAATAATTTTTACTATATGGTAGTTAGCTGAGTTTGAATTAGCAGCTATAGAGCAGTAATAATATTTATTTAGTTTTCTTTTTTTTAATGTTTATTTTTGAGAGTGGGGGAAGAAGGGGGTGGGACAGAGGACTGGAAGCAGGTCTGTGCTGACAGTAGTGAGCCTGATGTGGGGTTTGAACTCAGAAACCAAGAGATCATGACCTGAGCCAAAGTCGGACGCTCAATTGACTGAGCCACCCAGGCGCCCCTATAGTAATAATATTTAAAATGTCTCTGTAAATCATGTTTCTCAGACTTGTTTTCTAATAAACTTTGAACTACAGAGTCCTCACTATTGCAGAAGCCCCAAGTGTTGAGATTTGGGTATTTTCATGTCCTTTCCCTTCTGTCAAGACACCAACCAGTCACAGTTTTCTCTACCACTTTTTCTTTTCATTCCAGTCCAGAATTTAATTTTGGGTGTCAAGATTAGAAGAGTGGTATTATCATCACTGTTTGGAGGCACATTTTCTTCTGGTTTTAAACTTGCCTTTCAAAAATTGAAGTATGTTAACTTTCAACTTTTCAGGCTCTTAATGGGCAAGTTCTGTCTAGACCCTAAAAATTTGCTGCTGTCTCCAGAGAGGTGTGTTATACCTAAACACAGAGAGAGGGGAGAGTCCTCCCCCTTTTGTTTTAAGTAGAATTGTTGGGAGGAAGATACTTGAGGTGCCCTTTGCTGGTAACGAGACATTTTGTGTGTTTGAGAACGCTATAGTGATTAGATTACCATTTCATTTATGTAGCGGCCCTTTGAGATAATTACTGGTATTCTGATCAATTTATGGGTAAATAGTTGAGAAGTGAGGCTCTTATTTGCCAGAAAATGGGGAAATTGTAGCTTGAACATAGGTATTTCAACATTACAGTTATCTTCTACACTCAACTGTCCAACAAAAACCAGCAGAGGGCTGGTTTGCTCGTGTCTGATGATTTAAAAGAGAAGAGGCCATGAGCAGTAGGGAAATTTTAGGGAAAGGGAAACTCCACCCCCGCCTTGGTTTGATTTGGGGAGAATTGCAGAAAAGAGGGTTGGTTCCTGAAAGTTTTCCCTTTTTTTTTTTTTTTTTTTTTTTTTCCTTTTTCCTGGCTTTTGGAAGTTCATGAGGTTTGTATATTTTTTAACCATTTGAAGGAGTCTGACCATTTTACCTGAAGAGGTTTGTCTGAATTTTTTCTTCTAGTTCCTTCCTTTGTCTCATGCCCTGGTGTTTCCAATGGCTGGTGCTTTTCAGGGACTTAAGTTGCATCTGGGTCTCTAGTGAACCATCCATAGCTCATCTGGCATGGCCAGTCACATCCACATGGGGTCCCTTCGAGGTGGCATTAGACTTGATCAACCTGTTGGGAAGTGGACCCTTATCACCATTCTCCCCCACTCACGCTTTGTATATACATTCATGTGGAAAGGAGCACAGGTTCCACTGAGATTTTGTAGAGAGAGAATAGAGGCTTGGAAGGCCTTGTGTGTTTGCAATTGAGTTTTTCAAAATAAAGTCTGAAAGAACAGTGATGAAGCCTGGGAAGATACCAACAGCCCCCCAGTCTACTCCTTCCCCTTCTCTTTAGCTTCTTCCGATTCCATCCACACTGTTTCTCTCACCCTCAGTTAGGAAATGACCTCTTCTGTCCCCTTTGAGGCACACTTGGGAGACTGTGTACTGCACTTAGTAGAATGGCCCTGTCCTCATTGCTCTGCAGGCCACTTTGGGATTGAAACAGCATGCATCAGCGGACCCAGGTCTTACTAGTCAGGTGCACAGTCATTGAAAAGAGATGAGAGGGAAAGGCCTCAGGATGCAAAAGGAAGTGTCAGTCTGAGGTGCTGCCTGTGCTAGAGGGGGTTGTGCTGGGAAATGGAAAGGAGGGGAGGGACAGAGCCAGGCGGTGGAGGCATGAGCTTGCTCTAGACCCCATAGAGCTGTCGACAGAGGCCCACAGAGAATTTCCTGTATGTGTGCCTTTGTCTTTTGTTTTACTTATTTAAAATGTTCACCTCCCCAGGGCCTCTTGGATTAGATATAACTGAGTAAAAAAAGAGACATTGAGGTATTCACATTAAACTACTCTCTATTTTCTTTTCCTTTGTCCTTCTCAGGGGGTCACACCCTTTTTCTCAGCCCTTTGCGTCACTCTCACAAAACCGCCACTTGGAAATTCTCATTTGGTGGTGTATCCGCTTTTCATTTTGAGCCAGTCTTAGGAAACAGCCCAAACCTGCAGGTAGCAAACCTACTTTTACATCTAAAGCAGTCAGAAAAATCGAGTGTTTTGCCCTGCATCTGCAGAAAACTGCATGGGTGGCAGCAGTAGCTCTGAAATCCTTGATGGAAATGGGGTTCCTTTCTCTCTAACCTTCCAGCTTCTTTGCTCATTTGTAATTGTGTCACTTGCATAATTAAACAAACCTCTGAAGAGTTATCACCATCCGTTAAGTAAACTTCTCTCTCATAAGGATGTTAAGTAGATACTGTCCTTGTACTGAGTATACATGTTTTTAATGTTTTGGTTTGGGTAGAAGAGTGCTGCATGAGCAGGCATGTGTGAACTCTGGGCAGTAGCTCTGAGCTGAGCCTGTCTCTGCCCCATTACATGATCTGTTTCTATTTTCTGCTCTCCTGTTTGTAGCCTAAACCCACCAAGGGACGAATGCGTATCCATTGTCTGGAGAATGTGGACAAGGCCCTTCAGTTCCTGAAGGAGCAGAGAGTCCATCTTGAGAACATGGGGTCCCATGACATCGTGGATGGTAACCACCGGCTGACCCTCGGCCTCATCTGGACCATCATCCTGCGCTTCCAGGTAGGGGCTTGGCCCCCAAGGTTCTGCCTTCTCCCTGGCTAGGAGCATCCTTGTGGAAATGGCATCCCCAAGTCAGGTGTGCGGAGCGCTGGGTCCCATTCAGCCACCCGTAGGCACATCGCAGCTACCACATCCTCCCTCAGTCTTGCTAGCCCCTGAAAGTCTTGGTTCTCTTGTCAGATAAGGGAGTTTCTGGGCTACATCCCCACCCATCGTTTCACTGGTACCTCCTGTAAACGTCTGGTGTCAGCCACTAGTCTTTCAGGACCAAAGATAAGAAGGATGTGGTTGATGCTGGGATACTGGTAGTAGACTATCTGAACTTCACCAGATTGTAGCTCGTGTCATGGAATATATTCAGGAGAAGCTGTTTAGGATTATGATATGTGTGTGCACTCTATTTTCACTTTCTCTTTCTCCTTTGGATGTGAGGAAGCCATTTTCAGGGGGAATATGCAAAAACCTTATGCTTGTTTGAATCGATGACAATTCTTTGGGTTTGTTATACTCGAGGGGAAGGCTCTAAGTATAGATCTCTAAACCAAAAGGAACCTTCAAGGTCGTTCTGTCCAGTTTCTTTGTGAGGAAAAGGAGGAGTCTTATCCAGGATTACAAAGCCAGTCAGGGCTGCAATGCATACTTCTGACCCTTTAGGAGAGAGCTCAGAATTTCAGCACTGTTGGAGCACCTCTGGCCTGATTACTGGTTCTTTCTCCAGGCAATGCTTCATGCTCTTGCTTTTCAATTAGAATTTGAAATGCAGGAAACACTTCTTAACCAAAGCGTCAGGTTACTCTGCAAACAAATGTCCTAACAATCCTGTCTCCTGGGTGGCTGTGTTCTCTGTGCCTTTCCTTCCTGTTCCACCCCTTTGATATAAAGTCTGATTGATTTTTCTAGCTAAATAAAAATCTCACCAAAAAAGGGCAAAGCCTGAAATCAAATTATAGCTCTCTTTGTATTCTTCCTAAAATTCTGAAGTCAGCAGGTAACCAGTTGTTTTCTTTCTCATTTCCACTGGGAGTGGGTTTGAGTTAGCAGTGTTCTGGGTGTGTATGTGGGAGGAGGAGGTGGGAGCAAAAAGAGCTATCCAAAGAAACTCCCTGAATGGTGGTTCCCAAGTCTGGCTGATCATCTGACTCCTTGGGAAAGCTTTTTACTAATTCAGATTCCCCTGTCCACACTCCCAACTATTCTATTTAGGTGGGTTTAAGGAGGAACCACTGTTGAAGAAGACATCATGAATGGAGTTAATTACAACAACCAAAGACTCTATTTTGCAAACAATTCTTATGTAGGTTTCTGTCATTTAGTTCCTGAATGACTTGAAAATGAATACCATTAAATTCACTAATAATAGCTCTCATTCTCAGGCCAACAGAGGTGATATTAACAGCACCCTCCTTGAACCTCACCTCAGTTTTGTAGAGTAAAATGTTCTATTTCTGTTGCCTTTGGCCTGTAGGAATCAGAGCGTGGAGGGGCATCCTGATGGTGGCCTCTCTTCACATCGGGTCATTGCCCACGTTGGTGAGCTGGCACACGCAGCCCTTTCCAGGATTCTCAGCATGAATGGGGTTAAGTCATCGATTAATTAGCTTCCTGACAGCTTGCCTTTTTCTGTAATTGAACTTGTAAATGCTGATAGATACTTTCTCTCTTTTTTTTTGAGGCAAGAAACTTAGGCTGATGATGTCACTGCATGGCCTGCAGTGTTAGTGTCTTACATGACCTAGCTTCCTCCACCAGGCTTATTGAATCATCACCCATTTCACAAATACGTATTGATTCTGCGTCAGCCAAGGCCCAGCTTGCTTTTTGCCTCCTCTGTGAAGTTTCCCCACGTTCTACAGAAATCTCTTTCTCCCAGTTTCTGAATATACAGCCTCATCTTACATTCCCTCTTTGTGTGTGTCTGTGTGTGTGTGGCCCCAGAACTCCCAGGACATGGCCTGGCCTGTCTGTGCATAGTAGGTATCCATTAAATACTAATGATAACACACAGGTTTTATTCTGTCCCTTTAAAAGAGAGTGAAGGATATTGTGAGAAACTGGAATGAAGGCCTCTGAGTTTGCCTTGTGTAGATAGGGAACTGTCTTCATTGCAGAAGAGTAGACTGTTTCTAAATGAGCAAGTGTGGAAATAGACTCCCTTCTTCACCCCGAAGCATAAGGAGGTTGACAGGGGTTAGTGTGTGGGATTTCACCTGTCTGTCCTGATGAATCTGTGTCTTATCCCTTGAGTAATGTTGTTCTTTCACATTTACTTTGTGCATAAGAACTCAGGATCCTAATGATAATGTTTGGAGCTTATGCAGACTCACCTCACATACTTACCACAGTTAAAAAAGGATTTTTTTTTTAGAAGTATAATTATTTCAATTTGTAGGTGTTTTTCCTAGTTGAAAGTTTCTGACTTTTTCATCTCTTATTTATGTATTTTATCCTCCTCCTGTCTCTTTTCCAAAAAGAATGCTGGGGCACATCTCTAGATTAAATGGGAAGACCTTTAACAGGGACAAAGGCAAGGAAACTTGGAATGGTTAGAGCTAAAAGATGATGGAGGGCCTGCTAGGCCACCACCGTTTACCCCCACCCACCATCCCACATTGTAGTATCATAGGCAAGAACCTAAAGACAGAGGGTATATAGAGCATTTTTCTAAAATCACATAACTGGTAGATAGCCCCTAATCTAAAGAGCTATCATTTATGGATCTTCATTATGAAGTCAGCACTTGATATTCTTTCTTCATTTAAGTGCACAACAGTGCTGTGAGACAGCCACTGTTGCTGTTGCCATTCCTCAGATGAGAAGCTAAGGAACTTGCCCAGTGACACACAGTTGGTGGTGGAACCTAGTTTTAGACCTAGGCTGTCTGATGTTGGTGCCAGTAGACCAAGCTCTGTGTATGCTGTTGCGTTTATGCTGCCAGTGAGCAACTTATGAATGCAGACTGTCTCGGTCCATTTGGACTGCTATCACAAAATACCACAAACACGGTAGCTTACAAACAATAGAAATTCATTTCCCGCAGTTCTGGAGGTGAAGTCTGAGATCAAGCCAGCATGGTCTGGTGAGGGCCCTGTTCTGGATCACAAACTTCTCCCTGTGTCCTAACATTGTGGAAGATGCTAAGGACCTCTCTGGAGCCTTTCTTATAAGGCACTAATCCTGTTCACGAGGATCCCATCCTCATGACCTAGGCACCTCCCAAGGGCCCCATCTCCTAATACCATCACCTTTGGGAGTTAGGATTTCAGTGTAAGAATTTGCAGGAGTCATAGACATTCAGACCATAGCACAGACTACAGAAACACAGAGTGTAAATGTGTGCTTTCTTCAAGAATTTGGGTCACTTTTTAGGAAAAGGAATATAGGCTATCCTCATCTATGAGTGACACACACCCTAGTGTGAAAAAATAATTGGTTATAAAAAACTGAACCAGGTATTTTTCTGGGATCTGACAAGGTTCAAGTTATTTACAGTGTGAACCATTGTGCTAGCTTGTAGTTGGAAAGATGGGCTACCTAGAGGTTAGAAGTGACTCCCAGTGGATAGTTCTGAGAAGTCATGCAGGTTAAGTAGTCTTCACTTCTTACCTCCATGCAAAGTAGAAAAGCTAGTTGGTGTTTCTGTTAGGTGAAGTGTGAAAAAGCAGTTTTCTTTGGCACAGTAAGTAAATCTGCAGGACTGGATTGTGATCTGAAGTTTACTCTTCATGTATAAGACCTGTTCTTCTCCAGCAGTCGTGGACAGCTTGACCATCTATTTGACTAATACTTCTTTGTAAATCTTAGATCCAGGATATCAGTGTAGAAACTGAAGACAACAAAGAGAAGAAATCTGCCAAGGATGCATTGCTGTTGTGGTGCCAGATGAAGACAGCTGGGTGAGTGTGAACTCACAGGGGATCAGGGGCCACTGTGCCCAGGACAAGGTTCCGCTGCAGTCATCACTCCTGAGGTGTTGACAAGTATCTCTTCCACTGCTTCCATCGAGAAATCTTATTGACTCGTAAGCAGTTGATAGCTGACATTTTAGCTAGCTCACAACATGGAAGGAGTTTTGATTTATATTCTGGACCTGTCATCTCTGTAGTCACTTTCCCTCTCTTTGTTAAAGACGCTCCAGAGAGCAGTATATCTTGAATTTTAAAATCCAGAAATCATGTTTAGGAAACACATCCATGATATTTTTAAAAAGCAATTGTGGGTTTTCTCCTCCCTTTAATTTTCGCTGCTGTTGGAGAGCTTTGTGCGATAAACTTAAGAGTAGTCCTTATACATTATCTCAGTTTTCCTTAGTGAAATTTTAGTGAAAATACTTTTAGAGCACTGCCCCTGTTGTGTTGCTCACTAAAATTGCTAGGGTTCATGATACTTAGCACCGATTTTGGTTTAACTGGAGGTTTTGTCAGAACTACTTTGAGGACAGTTATAACTCTAATGGACATGATCAATTAACAGTAAGCATGGAGCCCATCAAGAGTATATGTCTAATAAGGGCATCAACTTAGTTATAAACCTTTAGTCAACCACAGATACAAAGTTAGTAATGTCCAGTATGGTACAGAATAGCTCAGTGATGAGGGGTAGGTCTCAAACGTAGGGAAGTTTTTCAGGGAGATACTTGGTTTATAAGACTTTATTCAAGTCAGTGATAATAAGCAAGAAAGCCAGGTGTCATGTGAATCCCAGCTGCTTCCTCTCCCCAAGTAGCGTGTGAATTCAGATCTCAGTGACTGCAGACTCCTGATATCTTTGCTGACAGAGTAGAAGGCCAGTGAAAGCAGAGAGGCCTCTAGGCATCTGGGTTGTGGTCATTTTTTCCTCTTTAAGTGTTGTTTTTAAATCTAGGACACAGTTCACAGTCTTTTGGCCAGTTGACTTACCAAGAAAGAAAAGCCATGTGGATGTGTATTTTTTTATTTTATAGCATGCTGAAGTTGAAACAGTGTTTGCTCTAATTGTCCTTTTGACATTTACTGCCTCAACATTTTTACAGTGCTTACAAACTTTTTCTTAAACACTGCATTTCACGAAATTGTAAATTTTATTTAGTAATTCTATTGATTTTTCTCTTGTGCTTGGTCTCTGCTAGGTACCCGAACGTCAACATTCACAATTTCACCACCAGCTGGAGGGACGGCATGGCCTTCAATGCCCTGATACACAAACACCGGTAAGTCAGATCCTTAGGAATCATGCTAACAATTTGGGGGTAGAATGTTGACACTCTTCTGTTAGCAGATCTGGGTGACTTTTGATCCTCATATCCATTGCCTTAGATGTTGCACCACGGTGAGAATTCTGCATTCCATGTGAGGAAAATGTGAGAGAATATGTAAATTATCCCAAACAGACAAGTTTGCCCATTATCTATCTTCAGCTGTCTTAATAAACTTTGAAGTGTTTATTCAAAAATCAGATTTCATTGTTTGATGATTAAATAATATTATAGAGTATTACTGTAAGGGGTGATTTCTACGGCTTTTGGAGTAATGATCGCATCTCATTGGTCACATGTGTTTTCAAGCCATAGTTTTTGTCATGTTCCACTGTTGTTCTGCATAGGCCTGACCTGATAGATTTCGACAAACTAAAGAAATCCAATGCACACTACAATCTGCAGAATGCGTTTAATCTGGCAGAGCAGCACCTTGGCCTCACTAAACTGTTGGATCCGGAAGGTACCGTGAGGGATGAAAGGTGGGATGGTATTGGGGGGCTTATATAAAATCTGCTTTCTGTCAATTTGTTTTATTTGTGTAGTGTGCTTTGGGAATTATTGAAGGAAGAGGAGCTTAATTTTGGGGTGGGAATTACTTGAGGATTTGTGCAAAGGATTCTGTTTAAAAAGGCCTTGAAAGATGAGTATGGTTTAAACATGATGGGAAGGGGAGGGCTTGCTAGGCAGAGGTACTTGTGTGAGCAGAGGTATGGAACCAGGAACTAGGAAGGTGTGTTTGGGGACTAACAGTTCATTGGGAATGGTGTTTAGAATAATAATAGGAACTACCACTGGAAAGGTGGGTCAGGGCTCTACAGGCTAAAATTTTTAGAGGTTATTCAGCAGTCACTGGAAGTTCTTAGAAGCTGTGCTCAAGGAAGAGAACTGCCATAGACTCTCAGCAAATGTTTGTTGACTACTTTCATCCCAAGGTGGCAAGCAGCCATGGGGGATGAATGGGTGCAAGACTAGGGGTGGGGGCTGGGGAAGGTGCCTTGTTCAGTGTTTGCTGTGAGCAAGAACAACTTAGGTGAAGAAGGTGCATCAGGAAAGGGGAACATGTGAATGGAAGAAGTGTTAAGACTTAGTCCCTTCCTATGGCTGACCGTTTCTGCCTGAAACCACTGTCTCCAGTCTCAGTCCCTGCAGCAGGACCCCAGAGACTGACTGCAGGTGACTTGGAGTCGACTGGTGTGGGGCATTCCCTCAGGCCATAACTCCCTTAGTTCACACAGAATCCTAATTGTAGGATTTTAGCATGAGCTGTCATAGGTACTTTTTCTTATTTTGAAAAGCATTTGAAACATAAGAGGATTTGTTTGTAGTGCTGGAGCTCTTTAGATCATGGCTCTCAGCTGTGAGCAAATATTACAGAGAAAGCTGTGAGTGAAAGTTTAAAGTTCTTATAAATATAGAACAGGAAGTTGAACTCCCCAAGGACAGATTGAGGTCATGAGGCTGCCAAGCAGGCTTGCTCTTTCCGATGCATCAGATTCCCTGATAAGTTCACTATACAGGAAGTGGAGATAAAATTATCTTTGTGCTAACCCATTAAATGATTTCTTAATATAAACAGAAAACTAAAATTCCTTGGGCTGTGATTAATCTTCCTTCTTAACCCCTACTTTAACTATGGGAAGACATTCTTCTTCAGCTGTAGCTCTTTGTGCTTTGCTAAATAACCTTTTTTTTCCTACCACTATGACAGATATTTTTTAAATAACTTGCTCATTCGTTAATCTTTCTAATCACTTCCCAGTATGGAAAAGGGGATTGATGTTTCCCAGATCACAAGACAAGGAGCTAAAAAAAGGCAGTTGATGTCACTTGTCCGGTTTGATCTTGATTATTAGTTGTTCTTAGCTATTGTTAGTTGTTGAGTGCCCCAGAGAGCATCAGCTAAGATAAGATTGCAGTTTAGTTACAAAACCACAAGGTTTT
Organism: Panthera uncia; assembly: GCF_023721935.1. NCBI lineage: Eukaryota > Metazoa > Chordata > Mammalia > Carnivora > Felidae > Panthera > Panthera uncia. The sequence continues at coordinate 71,445,213 of NW_026057578.1, forward strand.
TGCCTGCTCACATCTTCCCAGTCATGTTGACATTTTGTGTTTATTGTATTGTGTACAGAACCAGCATTTTTTTTCTGGCCTTCATCCATTTCTCTCTCTTTGGGGCATACTTGAATGGGGCTGAGCCAGATGCAGAGTTGGCCACAGGGACTCTGGGGGGGAAACAGTAGCTGCTCTGCTGGCCCCCATTGCCATCAGCTGCTTCGGTGACACTGGCAGGGAGCTTTCCTGCCCTGTGCCCTAGTATTCTCATCTTAAAAGTAAGAGAAACAATCCTGCCTCACACATGGGCACCAGAAAGATAGAAGGCACGTGTGTGAATGCATTTTGAAAAGCAGCCTGATTATCCTATGTGTTATTCATCCTATGTGTTCTCTTCTCCATCTGTCCTGAGTTTAATACTTCACTTGTATTGCCATACCTCAAACACTTGCCATCTTCATGCATTTATTCCCCCTCTTAGTGAATACTTTCTGACTACCCACTTTGTGCAACACAACACACCAGGAATTTGAGAGGTGGAGCAGCACCAGGCTTACCAAGACACAGGGTTCCTACCCTTGGGGACTTAGTCTTGTGAAACAAAGAAAGCGTGTATGAGTACTGAATTATAATACCTGGCAGAGAATGGACTGTGTGTCCATGTAAACAGAGTCCTTAAGGGAACTTAGGAGAGAGACACTAATTCTGGCTGTAGCGATCAGAAATAACTGTGTTGGGGTGGTAACTTCAGGTGGAGCTGAAGGTTAGGAAGAAGGTGATGGCGTGGGGAAGGATGTCTTAGGCAAAGGGATATTGTGAGTAAAGGGAAGGAGTATTAGGAATTGTGGAATGTGTGTGTGGGGGGTTGTTGAATAGCCCCCTTATGCCTGAGAATAAATAGTAGGCTATAGAATTAGAAATGTCTAGAACAGTGGTTAGGTCTTATAGGGAGCCTGATAAATACTCGATGGATGGATGGAATGAAGGGAAGGAAAGTTATGGCAGAGGATTAAGGGGCTTAGACTTTATTTCTGTAAATTGTAGGGCACTTTTGAGTAATTTTGAGCTAGGAGAAAGAGTGTTCACAGCTATGCTTCTGGAAGATCAACCAGGTACAGTGTGTAAAGTGACTTGGGTGGTAGGGAAACCCAATGAGGAAGCTATTGCTTCATATCTGGTTATGTGACCATGAGAGTCTGAACCATAAATGACAGTAAAGATTCCATAAGTAGAATCATCTGGACTCAGATTTGGTGACTAACTGGATAACAGGTAACAACAAGGTAAAGATGTCCAAAGACTGAATGATTGGAAGAAATTCAGGTGGCATTGGCATAAATGAGGATTCAAGCAGCACAAACCCAGTTTGGGAGTAGAATTGGGCAGGGAGATGAACGTGGTATGCCTAGATAGTAGCCACATGAATTCTGACGTAATTCTTACTGTATTCTTCATTTTTCTCTAGTTGTTTTGTGTACATGTTGTTTTCTTCATGGCTTGGGATCCTGAAGAGAAAGGATCATGTCTCTTAAGACTTTTATGTCCTTATTGCAATAGTAGAAGGCATTCGTGAATATTCATATCATAAAAGAATCAGTGAGATGGTTTCATCCTCATTAGCCTTGTAATTACTGCACTGATGGCAGAACTCTAAGTATAAAAATTGGAGACACTGACCTGTGTCAGTATTAGGCGGTCATTCTGGGTTGTTGCTGCTGCCTGGGTGGTAGCACTCTGAGCAGAGTACTGAGGAAATCTTCTCCGGGTTACAGATATCAGTGTGGACCACCCTGATGAGAAGTCCATTATCACTTATGTGGTGACTTATTACCACTACTTCTCTAAGATGAAGGCTTTGGCTGTTGAAGGAAAACGAATTGGAAAGGTGAGTTCACACCAATTTTATAAGTTGTGAGACATGATTAAAGCTCGTGTCTTAATGTACTGCCACCGAGCACCTTGTTCTCCTGTGCACTCATCAGTTCAGCCAGCAGCAGCTTGTGGTGGACACTTCTGGTGGCAGAGAAGTAGGCAGGAAGCCTCTTTGTCCCTAAGAGTAACAGGAGGTAGGAGTAGCTACAATGTTTAGGGAGGGATTTCAGGGGCATCTCAGACCCAGAGACAGCCCTCTCCTATACCCTATCAGAAGATTGGGTATTGGAAATCTGAGTCGGTTGATGTCATGGGTAGGAAATCCTATTTATTCAGTTGAAAAGGCCTCACTGTTATGCTTCTTAATTCTCATTTGGCTGATGTTCACCACCATATATTTCAGAACACCTCAGAAAATTCAAGGACATTCATGGGACAGGACCAAGCAAAATAGAGCCCTTTTCGTTTTTTCTAGGAATTTTGGAGCTTAGGCAACAGGAGTCATTCAGAATCTGAAACCCTTTGCCTGGGGGTTGGGAGGTTACAGAACCAATTACACTTGAGTTAAGCTGTCATTGCTCACAAATAATGGCTACAGTCTGAGTGCCTATTAACCAATAGTTCCTCTAGTTTGAAATGCTTGGGCCAGAGTAGCAGAGAACTGTTTCAAAGCCAGTCCATTAAGTGTGCATGTGCTCATGTAGGGTTATAATCATGTTTTTCTTACTTGGCAACACGATCTTTCCCGTTTTTCTAACTCTTGTTTACAGGTGCTTGACAATGCTATTGAAACAGAAAAAATGATTGAAAAGTATGAGTCACTTGCCTCTGATCTTCTGGAGTGGATTGAACAAACCATCATTATATTGAACAATCGCAAATTTGCCAATTCTCTGGTTGGGGTTCAACAACAGCTTCAGGCTTTTAACACTTACCGCACTGTGGAGAAACCACCCAAGTAAGATGCAGATTGGAATGTGTTATAATTAGTGTGGAAAGAGAGATGATTGCAGCATGGACCCCTGCTTTCTGACTTGTGTGATCTCCTCACTTAATGAATGCCTGTCACCAGTGGCCTATCTTACTCCTTTTCATCTGACCCTGAGTGGCTGAACTTTATTACAAACCATGCCTTCTGTGAGCCCTTCCAGTGGATTGTGTCCCTGGTCTGATACATGTGATACATGAGAATCCTAAGAAATAGTACAGGTCCCTTATACCAAACCCTCATGCTTGATGTGGATTTTAGAGAAGCAGCTGAGTGGATGGATATTGTTTATTATATGACTCCCAGTAGACCTGGGGCTGTAACCCATTGTCAGGCTTACTGAGAAGTGTGTAGCAAAATGTGTAAATACATTGTGTTGAGTAAAGACAAATAATATATAGTTTTATATCTATCTGTTCAGATCAGTTTTCACTTCCCCTAAATTTGATTTTTCACTTCTTTTTGAAAATTCTAATTGTCAGATATAAGGATTATGGACCTTATCCCTTCTTATAGTTGGAAAGTCATTCCTTTTTCTGTAAACGTGCTCTGTTGAGAATTCCTTGCTGCGGTCTCTGAAACCCATTGAAAGTTATAGTAGGTAGTCATTTGAAGTAATTCTTGCTGAATGTTTTCAGCTGTGCCCATCATCCGGGATGTATATAATCTAAACCTTGAATGAAGTAATTAATAAAGGACTGGTATTGTATGCCCCCAAATATAAATCTCAGTAACAACAGTCAACCAACCCCACCAAAATTCCACAGTTAGGTGCATTTTTTGAGGTCTGTAATACCCAAAAACTAATGTACTGCGTTTTTTCTAACCTGAGTTGCACATAAATCTGACCAGAGATAAATGGCTTTTAAGATTGTGTGGCTGTGGGAAATGTTTTTTTCTCCAAAAGCAAATTAATTTTTCCCCTTGAAGGAACAGCATATTTATTTTTTTCTGTGCTTAGGTTTACTGAGAAGGGGAACTTGGAAGTGCTGCTTTTTACTATTCAGAGCAAGATGAGGGCCAACAATCAGAAGGTCTACATGCCCCGGGAGGGCAAGCTCATCTCTGACATTAACAAGGTAAAGCCAATCCATCTGGTCCTGTTAGGGCCTTGACCTGCTTTATTGCTTCAGGTTCTAGGTCTTGATTGCTAACAGGGCAGTCTGAAAGGGTCTGTCCCAGCCTGCTGAGTTGAAGAGTGACAGTGGTGGCTGGGGTTTTGCAGGGGGTCAAGCAAATACTTGAGGTGGGCTAGTCCGTTGGAGTTTGGGGAGGGAATGTTAGATATTACCAAACTGGTCTTGGTTCATTCTCTTTACCTTGTTACTCTCATTTGTTCAAGGCCATCGACTCCATCTTTATTTATTTATATATATTTTTAATGTTTGTTTATTTTTTGAGAGAGTGGGGGAGGGGCAGAGAGAGGGGGCAACCCAGAATCTGAAGCAGGCTCCAGGCTCTACACTGTTAGCACAGAGCCTGACACAGGGCTCAGACTCATGAACTGCGAGATCATGACCTGAGGCCAAAGTTGGACACGACTGAGCCACCTAGGCACCCCAACTACAGCATCTTTAAATTGCAGAAGGGAGAATTTGAAACCTTATTTCATATATCTGGAATCTCTGGAGGTTTGAGCTTAGGATTTGGGCTGTTTCTATCAGAGAAGCTGTCCAAAAGTTTCCATTATTGGCCTGTTTTGTCTGTAATGATAGAATTTCGTGGTGGGTATTATTTCCAAGCAGAAATTTGAAAAATGTAGAACTGTGGTCAGTGGTACACATTTAGATTATTTTATTTTACATTTTTTTTAATGTAAGGCATATTTCATAGAAATGAATTTAATGTGGACATTTGGTGAGGATTTTGAAAAAAATGCTAGATGTGTGAATTAAAAACAAAGTGGCACACAAAGAAGGGGGAGGGCATGGGAGGTGCCTGGCTGGTTCAGTCGGTGGAGTGTGCCACTCTTGATCTTGGGGTTGAGTTTGAGCCCCACGTTGAGCATAAAGATTAGTTAAATAAATAAAATGTTGAACCAAAAAAAACAAAGCAAAAAAATAACAAATGGCCCAGTGTGGGGTGAATAAGAGATTCATAATATGATTTCTTTCTGAGAAAAAGGATTTGTCTTTTTTATGTGATCAGAGCTGTTGAAGATACTTTGATTCCTCTCAAAGTAAGAGATTTATAATTTAGTTATATTTCTCCATATCTGCCCTGTTTTGTTTTCCAAATATAGCAGACCTTTAAATAAAGATTGGAGAGAGTGTTCCCATGCGGCTCAACTGAGAGAAAACGATTTCTTTTCTCCGGGCTTAAGGGTCAGGGAGGCTGGAAACAGGATGTCCCTTTTTAAGTTCTCAGGTCTTATTGAGAAGTACTAGCCATTGACTGTAGCCAAGGAAAGTTCCTTGAACATTGCAGGAAGCTGTTCTTTTTTGCCCCTGTAGGCCTGGGAAAGACTGGAAAAAGCGGAACACGAGCGAGAACTGGCTCTGCGGAACGAGCTCATCAGACAGGAGAAACTGGAACAGCTCGCCCGCAGATTCGATCGCAAGGCAGCTATGAGGGAGACCTGGCTGAGTGAAAACCAGCGTCTGGTGTCTCAGGTTCTGCTCTAGACCTTCTTCGGGGAACCACTCCTGGGGTCATCTAGAAATGTAGACCATACCCAAGGACTGCAGGACAGCCACTTATCAACACCCACTATTCTGAAGTAACTCGAGTCCTCTTGCTCACTTCCTATGAAGAGGATGTTTATCATTTCTAATATACTTTGTCTTCTGTTTATCTAACTTTTCATAGATTTGAAAACAGCTCAAGCAGTTTGTTTAGAGCCAGTGAGTGAGTGTGAACTGCTCACATTTATATAATTTTTAGAAATTTCTCTTACCTTCTGTCTCTGACCATCTGACGTTCAAGGCAGTTAAGACTAGTCATGAAATAAATAAAAGTGGCTTTCTTTTTCTACTTAGCATAACGCAAACTGTCACCTGCTCCAGTCACATAAGTATAAAGTGCTAGATATGAGCTTGGACTCCAATGTAAAATGAGAAGTTGCTGATTGGCTTTGGAGAGGGCATCCTAGCTTGACTAAGGTGTTGTAAGTGTCCTAAGGAAGGCAGAGACAGACCAGCATCTGGCAGGGCTCAACTCAGTGTGGCCTTACAACCACCAGAGGTGGTGTTCAGGATCCATCCTCCGTCTCTGTTTCTTTGTTCCAGCTGGATGGCTTTTTTATTTTGTGGGGTTTTTTTCCTCCCATTTCTCTATAGGACAACTTTGGTTTTGACCTTCCTGCTGTTGAGGCCGCCACAAAAAAGCACGAGGCCATTGAGACAGACATCGCCGCATACGAGGAACGTGTGCAGGCGGTGGTAGCAGTGGCCAGGGAGCTTGAGGCGGAGAACTACCACGACATCAAGCGCATCACAGCAAGGAAAGACAATGTCATCCGGCTCTGGGAGTACCTGCTGGAACTGCTCAGGGCCCGGAGGCAGCGTCTTGAGATGAACCTGGGGCTGCAAAAGATATTCCAGGAAATGCTCTACATTATGGACTGGATGGACGAAATGAAGGTAGAACTTGAGTGAAAGGAGGCCAGAGCTGATGAAATGGGGCCTCCCTTTTCTGGAACCCACCCCTGACCCACCCGCTGACCCCACGCTGTACAGTGTGCCACTGGTCTAACTGCCCTCTCTGTGAAGCTGCAGAGGGGTCACATTACCCGTGGGAAGATTGCTGGTTTAAGAGTTAAATGGCGTGTGGAGTGTAAAGACGAGTTCTGTAGCTAGAGGTCAGCTGCAGTGATTTAGACTTCATTTAGATCTGTTCCACAGTAGAGAATCAATCAAATGTTGTTGATTCTTGAGAGTTGAACTAGCTTTCCATCTCATTGATCTGTGTGTGAGTGGCTGTAGTTTGGGGAGGAGCCTGGGAAGATAATGTGGGCACATGGGAGAGTGGTAGGCAGTGTGTTTGGGAACCAGTTGAGATTGTCGGTGCTGGAGCTGTGTAGTCTTCTTGAGCCTCCTTTCTTTGTTCTTAAGTGGAGATCACACTGACCACCTACCTCAATCCGTTGTAGCAAGGACTAAGTGTGGTAATATGTGTACACATCATAGGACAGAGCGGATTCAGAGTGGCTGCCAGTGCCAGTTTGTGCTTCCCCTTCCTCACTGGACAGCCCTGAGCATAGAGTTCCAAGCTTGCCTCCCGCCTGGGAGGAGACCTGCCTGCCATTGTGCCAAATCCCCACGCCCGTTTGTGTTCTCTGCTGCAAGTGGTAGAAGGCTCGTCCATGTCACGCAGTCCCCCAGGCTGGAAGGCACTTGGCTTCATAGCTTGAACAGAACAGGGCAGTTTGTAGACAGTCCTGTGAAACTCCCTTTATCTCAGCACACTGTGTTCCCAAGCTTGACCTTGTGCAGGGGATTTCCTTCCTGGGATATAAGCCTTCGTCTTTTGCCTCACCTCTTGAACTGTCCCTGGCGGCGAGGCAGAGTCACCTCATAACATCAGTTTGCCCTCTTATTGTCCAGGATTTATTATGTTCTCAAGTGTGGTCTGCATTGACTTTTTAACGTAGAAACGTTCATAAAATCTAACAGGGATATGCTTTTCATTTTATAAATCGTGTTGTACATTATAGTTCAGATTTGGGGCCAGAGATTTCCCTCAGAAGTAGGAGTGAAGTGGAAGTTCCATCTGGAGGGGAGGTCTCATGAGGCCCCCAAATTGAGCTGATGGAAGAAAAGAAGAAAATGGTAATGGATTCAAACTTAAACCAAAGAAATTGCTCAGGCCCTTCTAAGCATGAAGCTGCCTGACCATGTGTTTGTTTGGTTAAAGGTGTGGTTTGTAAGCTTTCAACTAGATTCTTCTCCCATTGATGATAGAAGTATCTCAGAGGCATAACAGTAAGCTTTTAACTGAGGCAAACAGCCATTTGAGAGGTCCACAACTTCTGGGAGATTTCTTTAAACTTTGAAGTGAAATAACTCTGTGACCTTTATCTCTTATCTTTTTGGATAGAGTCTTCGAGCCCCAGGTTACCTGCCATACCGCTTTCCACCGCTCCTTTTTTTTCTATTCTGTTCTTAGTGTAGTTGTGACCTGCTTATTCCAGGGTAAATCACCTTTAGTTTATCATGTCTGTCCTGATGAAAAACTTCTGGGTTAGTTTGATTTTGCTCCGAATTGCTTGTCCTTCTCCCCTTGAGATGCAGGGAGGGAGGGTGGCTGGAGAGAGGGTGTAGCATGGTTGCTGGCTCTCAGCATGTCCAAGATTATAAGACACTGAAGTCAAGGTTGTGTGCATAGATGTCCTCTCTGTTTTCTCTGGCGCGCAGGTGCTATTACTGTCTCAAGACTATGGCAAGCACTTGCTTGGTGTGGAAGACCTGTTACAGAAGCACGCCCTGGTTGAAGCGGACATTGGCATCCAGGCAGAGCGAGTGAGAGGCGTCAATGCCTCTGCCCAGAAGTTCGCAACAGACGGGGAAGGTGAGGATGGACTGTTGCAGACATTACTTCCTCATCACCAGAGATCCATATTTATAGAAGTAGATAAGTGGTGTGTGCCAGCAGGGTTCTTGGAGCTTCTGTGCTATTGTAGGTTCCCAGTGGGTTTGTCTGCTACCACGTCATGGGTACACAAGATGCAGTGGGGTAGCCTAATGGACACTTTATTTAACTCTGTCTGGCTTTTCTGAAATGGACAGGTGTTTTCCTTAAATACCCAAGTGCTCCTTGGTTTTTAATGGTGATATTTGGCAATCAGACTTGACCTAGACCACACTTGATGCATACCAACACCCTGGTGTGGCTGTTTAAGCATCTCATGGCTTTTTCACATCTGGTTGTACATATCCTTGTTGAGAGGATGTTTGGAAGGATTTGGTTGTGTTCCTTATATTTGCAAAACAATTAAATGTAGTTGCCCTTTTTCTTATAATTTATGTGCCTTTTTTGGTTCATAAGTAATGACTTTGCACTTGGGCCAAAAAATGACACTTCTCATTGCCCCTGCCTCATAATCTGGCTCTGCAGTGAGAATGGAACTGGTAATCTCATGGTGAGAAAATGGGTATAGCTCACTGCCTGCGAACGAACAGGGACCTCTGCTAAACTGTCATACTCCCACATTCCTTCCTTGACATTAAACAGGTTACAAGCCCTGTGACCCTCAGGTGATCCGAGACCGCGTGGCCCACATGGAGTTCTGTTACCAAGAACTCTGCCAGCTGGCAGCCGAACGCCGGGCTCGACTGGAAGAGTCCCGTCGCCTCTGGAAGTTCTTCTGGGAGATGGCAGAAGAGGAGGGCTGGATACGAGAGAAGGAGAAGATCCTGTCCTCTGACGATTATGGGAAGGACCTGACCAGCGTCATGCGCTTGCTCAGCAAGCACCGGGCATTCGAGGATGAGATGAGCGGCCGCAGTGGCCATTTCGAGCAGGCCATCAAAGAAGGTGAAGACATGATCGCAGAGGAGCACTTTGGGTCAGAGAAGATCCGAGAGCGGATCCTTTACATCCGGGAGCAGTGGGCCAACCTGGAGCAGCTCTCGGCCATCCGGAAGAAGCGCCTGGAGGAGGCCTCGCTGCTACACCAATTCCAGGCAGACGCCGACGACATTGACGCGTGGATGCTGGACATCCTCAAGATTGTCTCCAGCAATGACGTGGGCCACGACGAGTACTCCACACAGTCTCTGGTCAAGAAACACAAGGACGTGGCAGAGGAGATCGCCAACTATAGGCCCACCATCGACACGCTGCACGAGCAGGCCAGCGCCCTCCCCCAGGAGCATGCCGAGTCTCCAGATGTGAGGGGCCGGCTGTCAGGCATCGAGGAACGGTACAAGGAGGTGGCAGAGCTGACGCGGCTGAGGAAGCAGGCACTGCAGGACACCCTGGCCTTGTACAAGATGTTCAGTGAGGCTGATGCCTGTGAGCTCTGGATCGACGAGAAGGAGCAGTGGCTCAACAACATGCAGATCCCAGAAAAACTGGAGGACCTGGAAGTCATCCAGCACAGGTGAGTGCGAGAGCTGCCAGCAGTGCTGAGGCCACCACCCGCCCCCCATCACCACTTGTGACCAAGAGGGTGACCTACCCTGTTCAATTGCTTTTCCAGATTTGAGAGCCTTGAGCCTGAAATGAACAACCAGGCTTCCCGGGTCGCAGTGGTGAACCAGATTGCACGTCAGCTCATGCACAGTGGCCACCCAAGTGAGAAGGAGATCAAAGCCCAGCAGGACAAACTCAACACAAGGTGAGCATGCAGCCAGCAGTGTGTGGGGCCAGGGAGGGCAAGGTCACTTGCTGAGACTTGCTGTCAGGAATTTCCTACAAAGGTTCACTGATACTGTGGCACTGAGGTCACACCATTGGCATGTGCCTTACAACATCCCCTGGTTTTGCAAGAAGTATCTTTTGGGGTGGTGTCATACAAGGCAGCCTAGCCCCTAGCATCAGAAGTCAGGATGTTAAGGTGAGGCCTGTGCCCAGAGTGGAGCGCCACAGCGTCAAGGTGGCACCTCTACTGTCCCTTTTAATCTTAATCTTTCTGGGACAGGGTTTTAGCATGTTTTAGACCTAATTGGTCAGTGAAAGCCCTGATTATCAAGTTAGACCTTTGTCCCCTTGTCATCTTTCTGTTGCATAAACACATTTGAGTAGGTTGTGGTGGCCTTGACTCTGAAGGTTGCTGTCAGGTTTTGGGTTTGGAAAATGTTCATTAGGTGCGGTTCAGAGGTGAGTAAAATGCACATGGCAGAAATGCAGTTACAGAAAAGTAACTGACTCTTTGGGGGACAGATGTGCTGCTGTCACAGCTCCATTGGAGCTCTTTGAACAAGTGCCTCTCATGACTGGTTTTTTCAGATTATATTGTGTCCCTGAGCTATTTTGATAATATTTGGTATCCATATACAGAGTGAGATGATTTTCCAAAAAGCATGTATGTATTCCTAGAAGAGATTGAGAGAGGAAATGACCACTGCAGTTAATGTGACTGTCCAGCCGTGGGCTGTCAGCCTGTCTCTTACATGACTCTCTCTCCATGGCCTTGCACTCACAGGTGGAGTCAGTTCCGAGAGCTGGTCGACAGGAAGAAGGACGCTCTTCTCTCTGCCCTGAGCATACAGAACTACCACCTTGAGTGCAATGAAACCAAATCCTGGATTCGAGAAAAGACAAAGGTCATCGAGTCCACCCAGGACCTGGGCAACGACCTGGCCGGCGTCATGGCCCTGCAGCGCAAGCTGACCGGCATGGAGCGGGACCTGGTGGCCATCGAGGCAAAGCTGAGCGACCTGCAGAAAGAGGCGGAGAAGCTCGAGTCTGAGCACCCCGACCAGGCTCAGGCCATCCTGTCTCGGCTGGCCGAGATCAGCGACGTGTGGGAAGAGATGAAGACAACCCTGAAAAACCGCGAGGCCTCCCTGGGAGAGGCCAGCAAGCTGCAGCAGTTCCTGCGGGACCTGGACGACTTCCAGTCCTGGCTCTCCCGGACCCAGACGGCCATCGCCTCTGAAGACATGCCCAACACCCTGACTGAGGCAGAGAAGCTCCTCACGCAGCATGAGAACATCAAAAACGAGATCGACAACTACGAGGAGGACTACCAGAAGATGAGGGACATGGGCGAGATGGTCACCCAGGGACAGACCGACGCCCAGTACATGTTTCTGCGGCAGCGGCTACAGGCCCTGGACACCGGGTGGAACGAGCTGCACAAAATGTGGGAGAACAGGCAGAATCTCCTGTCCCAATCACATGCCTACCAGCAGTTCCTTAGGGACACGAAGCAGGCCGAGGCCTTCCTTAACAACCAGGTACCTCTCCTCACTGCCTTTGCTTCCTTCCTTGTAGAGCAGGCTGCTGCTTCAAAGCATCCCTGTGTGGAGGCAGAAGGGTATCTGAGAGGCTCTTTTCCCCGACTTCTAAGGTGTTGAAAGCCATCACAGTGTAGGGGATGGGAGCTGCAGGTCCCTGCAGGAGCACCTCATCTGCAGAGTCCTCTTCTGTTTCAGCTGCTTCTGAGGGGCTGTTACATTCATAGTATGTCCTCATGGTATCACGTCAGTTGGCGATATTCTGTGAGAGAGCAATCCAGTTTGACAGTTTGAAAGGTGCGGTGAGGGATTTTTTTGTTTGATTGGTTTTTTTGTTTGCTTGAGTTTTTTGTTTTTTTTGTTTTTTTCATGGAGGAGTAAGTGGTTCTGTCTCCCTTGCTCTAAGAGGGACTTTGAGTCAGAAACTCAGGAAAGAAAACAACTGAAGATGGTGGCCAACATCAGGGTTGTTAATCTCTCTTTTTAAGAGAGCGTTTGAAGAGTATGTCACTATTGCCTTCATGAGCATATGAGAGGACCCTGGTGGCTGATGCACAAAGCTTTGGTTACTGTCCTCACTCACTTTAGAGAAAAATTTAGCACATGGAACCACTTAAGGAAATTTAGTTCCTTATGGTATCCCACTAGGTATTTTCCCCTCCCAACTTCTGTTTTTTTCTGATTCAGTAGATAATTTTATTTAAGAATAATGAAGCAAGTGTAATGAAGTATGTTACACAAAAACCCAGGATATGGGAAACAGTGCTCTCATTATTCTGAAAATGAGTTGTATTTCATAATATTTCATCCTGCTGTGATTTTGGTTTTCTCTCTTTGAAAAAGGAATATGTTTTGGCTCATACTGAAATGCCTACCACCTTGGAAGGAGCTGAAGCAGCTATTAAAAAACAAGAGGACTTCATGACCACCATGGATGCCAATGAGGAGAAGATCAATGCTGTTGTGGAGACAGGCCGGAGGCTGGTGAGCGATGGAAACATCAACTCAGATCGCATCCAGGAGAAGGTGGACTCCATTGATGACAGGTACAGTGTTCCGAGGTTTCTGAGGGAGTCTGGCACCCTGGGACTCTCTAGCCTCTGAATCACTGGCCAGACATCCTTGGGACTGTGGGTATAAATTTCCCAGTGAGTGAAATATGGGCAGCTGGCAAAATTTAATCTATCAGAAAATCTCCCTGCCTCACAGAAAATCAGTGAGCAGTTGCATGGCTACCTGGCACTGTAGTTCTTATGGTCAAGCATGTGCAGGTGTCCACAAAAGAAAAGAAGCTGTGAGAAGCCAAACTAATACTAAATCAAAGGGTTGTAAGAGCCCTCATGATGCCAAGTAGCAGTTGGATATGAGCCATGCCCTTGGAGAGTTGATGTATAGCCTGTCACCTGGTGGGACTCTGAGAGCCACATTTCCCCAGCTAAGCCCATGTTCACCTTCATCCACACAGGACTCCTCTGAAGCCTTTCGGAGGGAGTAGCAAGGGAGGGCAAGGTTTCCTTGTCCTACGTACCTGGCACAGCCACAAAGGAATGTTATCAGGCCCTTCTCAGAAAATTGGCTTGGATAATGCCTTGATAGGATTTTTTTTTTCTGATGAGAGAAAAGCCCCTTTCCTCTTCTGCCAAGACATCTCCAAGATTGGATGCTCTTCTTTAATTTTTATTTGTTTACTCATTTATTTGGAGTTCTGTAAGGTTTTTCTCCCTGACTGAGGGCCTATGCGCTCTGTTTGTAACTTAATTCTTACCCTGCCTTGGTGGTTACTAAAGTGCGAAGTCAGGGCAGATCAAGATCTGGATGTACCAGCACAGGCCGGTTCTGGTCTGGCCCATCTGCTGCCTAGCCTCTGTTCCAGTCAACCTTCCGTGGTCCCGGTTTGGGTTGGATTTTTAAGGGCTCATCGTGAAACCGATGTCATCAAGAAGCAAGTTCTTCCTCAAGGCTTCTTTTCTGACTTTCAAGTTCAGTGAAAAGGAAGAACTTCTTGCTGAGAGCGTTTCCTTGCTTACCATGTCCAAGAGCATCTCCTGAGACCCTGGGCCAGATTAACGTTTTATCATATAGGTTGAAAGGGGAAATTACTCCCTCCCCATGACGATTCAGCTTTTGGCTTTAGCACTTCCAGTCTGTCTCTTTCACTGATTCAGAGCCTGAACCATATATTCTGAGGGTGCTACTATTGAATAAGGTATGACATATATTAATTATAATTTTGTGTCTGTTGCTTTTTAAGTAGCTACAAAAAAAGGGGGGGAAATCCCTCCACCAAACCCTTGAGTGAGTGTGAAAAATAAAAATTAGGCCAGGTATTCTTAACTTAGAGAAAAAGAATTTCCTTTCTTCCTAATGTTAAGTCTCCAGTTATTTTGTAAATATAATACCTCATGTTCATCTGTATCAGATGCACACAGCTGGTTTCCTGAAGGCGGGCTTGGCCGTTAGGGACACGTGCTTCGAGGCAGACGTGCAGCCGCCTTGTAGTTTCCTGCATGTATTTATACGTCCCCTGGTGCTGCAGCTGTGAGGGGTTGTTGGAAGCAGGTGACGTTGTCAATGGAGAATCCTGTGTATGACAGAACTTTTCAGCAGCACTCGGTTGTGGTTTAACCTTCCTTTTGCCCTTGATTTGGAACCTGAGCTCCAGGGGTTCCAAAGCCTTCTTAGGATTTCTGTCTTGAGGATGAATGGAGGGATGTGAGTGGCTCAGTTGGTTAAGCATCTGACTCTTGAGCTCAGTTCAGGGTCATGAGTTCAAGTCCTCTGTTGGGCTCCACATGGAGCAAGGAGCCTACTTAAAAAAAAAAAAGCACAAGAAATGGGAAATGCTGTCCATAAACATAAGAAAGATGGATGCGGGAAGGGTCTTTCCATTGATCTGCCCTCAGGAGGTCTACGCTGTCCTCAGCTGATGTTAAATGAATTCTGGTTTCACTTTAATATCCCCAGAGGCCTCAAGATCAGAAACTGACCTCAGAGGATACTTGTCTGTTACCAAAATACACAAATATGGGAATTCCAGATGCTATGGGGGTGCAAGCTAAGTATAAATATCTAAATCTTCAGATCTCATCCCCTGTCCACAAACTTTCTGATGCTGTTGTGAAGCTATTTTCATAAAATGCGAAAGTCATTATAATGTGCTTATGTTCCGGAAATCTTGTCGATTACCACTGAGTTTGTTGAAATGAAAAAGTACCAGAACAAAGACACTGGCTCCTAACAGATGTGGGTGGGGTACAAGTGACCTTTAAAGTGCTCATGCCTGGGTGGAAAGTAGCCTGCTGTCCAAGCCCGCCCCAGGGGTGTGACTGGGTGAGCTTCCTGGCTCCAAGGAAGTTCCAGACACATTGCAGTACTGGGTGAGCAAGGAAATGGGATCTAACTTCATAAAGCCAGACCCTATCTCAGTGGGAAAAGAAGCTTACATATTACCCATCTGTTGTACTCAGGCACCTGTGGTTCTTTACTTTTTATAAGAACCAGAGTTAGACCCAGCATCCGCCTCAGAGGATGAAGGAGCTTCTGAGTCCTATTATAGGGATAGGAGGTGAGAGATGGAAACAAAGCAAGAGATTTAACCTTGCCCCAAACAAAAAGTACCCTTAGGACTATGGGAAACTATGGCCAAGTTTTAGATGGTCCTTTCCTATAGTTAAATTGATGATCCAGCCTTGAAAGGCCTTCTCTGAATGCCTTTGGTTACCACTGGTGAGCAGTGAAGCCACACTGACTTCTCTCGAAGGTTCTCTGAGTCAGCAGCCATGTCCACTGCCCGTGTAACTGTTTTTTACAATGAGAAGCATATCCCTCCGAAGCCATCATCCTGTCCTCTCGTAGATTTGTGTCATTTGGACACGGGGCCCTAAGTCACCATTTGGCTTTTCTCTTCTCCCTGGTCCCACTAGAAGAGAAAGACTGGCCGGACAGAAGTCTGCTGTATGTGTGTGACTTGAATATGTAAGATACATTCAGGATTCTGTCTGGTTGTTTCTGTCCTGGTGAGTCTTCTCAGTGTTTGAAGTTATTTTTATTTCCACTATTGCCTTGAGCTTCAAGGATGCATGTCCTGCTATAGCTGCCAGTTTCTGGTTCCTCCTTGCTTTCTGAGCACTTGGGTGTGACACTGGGGAAAGGACTAGGATCCTTATTCAAGGCCTCTGAGTAAAGGCTGGACCTCCTGGGTTTTGTGCCTGACTCCAACTCAAATTAACCTTCCTCCTGAAGGATTGGCTTTATATTCTTAAAACTCCCTACAAATAGTGCCTGAAATTTGAGGTTTGGGAACTTAAAAAACTTTTTTTGGACATTCCTTCCCTACCCGTTTTTAAACACCTAATTCCTTTAGCCCAAATACACTAACAGTCTTTAAATGATTTTTTTTTTTTTTTAATTTTTGGTATCCGAGAAAGGATATCACTGCAGTTAAGAGGATTTGGCCTTTATTTTTTTGTTATGAAAGCAACAGAATGTTAAAAATGTTGGGAGAGAAGCTACAGCCATGAATCTCACCTCTAGCACCTGCCATTTCAGTTTCTGCTTTCTAATTGTGCCACTGAACATGCATACACTTTCCATTTAGCATTACTTAAAAAGTATTTTTCTATTTTTGCACTTTACCTAAGTGATTAAACATACTAAGACCCCTGTTTCTGAAGCTATAAAACCCCTTTCAACTAAAAATAAAAAATTAGAAAGTCATTTTATGTAACTAGCATATACCTGGCAGCATTACTTCGGCTCATATCATTCCAGTTGTTCTGTAGTCACCAGCGCCTGTAGGAGCTGAGAGCCCTTCCTTCCGTTCCCCAGGCACGTGGTAGCGGCAGTGTTGCCACGGTTCCTTGTTCCACCAGCACTCACTGAGAGCTTGTGTGACCCACGGCGTGGCTGTATGATCTTTCTTGCTCCCAAAGAGGGTTCTTGAAAGTCAGCAGCTAGTGCTCCCTGAGCTGCTCTTTCTGGGCATCATAGAGAATCAGGTCGTGGTCTTCCTCCTCCTTCCATGGGGGCCGAACGAGAGAGACCTTGCCCAGGCAAATGCAGCAGGAGATGACTTTGAGAATCAGAATGGAAACCCAGCGTCCTCATCTCCCCCAGTTAATGTCCTTCACTGGCTGGCTGGCTGGGCTTAGGTTCCTCGGGAATATCAGGGAAGCCGTATTAGAATGACACTGCTTGATTCTTGGTGTGCTGTGGCTCTCCCCTGTTGCCACAGAACTGTGTCAAGGCCATCCTTCTCCTGGCACTCCCAGTACTCACATGGCTGTTCTTCACCGTCTCTGGTGAGCCTAAGCCACCGGGCACATGAGGGAAGTCTGCTGCTAAGTTCTGGAGCCTCATCGGTGTGTGCGAAGGGTGGGCATTCAGGGTGGGGAGTGAGCACACCATTTCCCTTGCTGTTCACCAAGTTCAGCAGCTCCTACCAATTTTGCTTAAGATTTTGTGCTTTAGCTGCATTAAACCTTGGTTACCCTTACCTGTTAATAAAGTGGGATTTAGTAGATAAATAATCTTACAGGTATCAAAATTTTCATTCTTGGTTAATTGTCATTTGGAGGGAGTTTTTCTCAAGATGACAGAATATTTATTTAGGAGACATTAATTTAAAGCTGGTTGTATGGTTGTCTATAATTTCTTAGTCCAGTGTCTTAAAGGTAAGTTTCAAATTTTCCTTCAGTGCCCCAGATGGAGATTTGTACACAGTACATGCCCAGATTTTTCCCCCAGCACCAGATTAGGAAGCACTGGATTTATATGGCTCATTTGACAGCCTCTTCTGCCTGTTTTGTGGCTTGGACAGTATTTTGGTCTCTCGTACCATGGCTTACTCATTTGGAGGATGCTGAATTCTCTCATTTATCTTGCCTTTTTGACATAATTAAAACAGTACAGGCATACTGCTGTCGTCATATATAGAAACCCAGGAAAGACATTGAGTTGTAAAATCAGTATTTCAAGATTCTCTGTCTCCTTTTTTAAAAGTTATTTTTGTTATTATTATAAACAGACATAGGAAGAATCGCGAGGCAGCCAGCGAGCTTCTGATGCGTTTGAAGGACAACCGGGATCTTCAGAAATTCCTGCAAGATTGTCAGGAGGTATGCCTCCCTTCCTTGCTTCTGAGGAGATCCAGAGCACTTAACAGAAGAGCCCTTGAATTATAAAATTAATCAAGGCCCAGAAATTCATTGTTTCCTGCTGGGGCAGTGTGACAGTTCTCATCAGTTCTCCAGCCTGCAAGCTACCACTTAGAATAACTAGATTCTTCTAATCTAGAATAGTCCAGAACTCGGCTGTCCATGACAGTGGACCCTAGCCACACATGGGGCTATTTCTTTTGTACATATCAAGGTGTAGCTCTTCTGTCTTCTATCACATCTCTTAGCCAACTGTGATTAGCGGCTGCCACGTTGGACAGTGCAGATCTAGAACATTTCAGTTGTCGAAGGCAGTGACACCCTAGGATATTCTGTATTGTAAATGCATTTACTGCCGTGTTTTAACTATTTAAAGTAATACATGCTTACTGGTATGGAAGGAAAGAACTAAGGAGTACTGGAACTGGCTATCTAGGTAAAAAGCAAATATTTAAAAAATACAGACTGAGTTTCTTACTCACTGAAGACTTTGAAATAACCATCTTTCAAGCTCCTTGAATACATGTCTAACATGGCAAGAGCAGCACTCCTGATTTCAAACTTCTGAGTTTTAACATGTGGTATTAATCTGATGATTCTCATACTATTTCATGCTCCCCTGATATGTGCACAAACAAACTTGGAAAGCTAAAGTTAGCCAGAAAAATGCAGTCTCTCTGCAAGCTAGTTGGAGAAAAGCATCTGGCTGCCTTCACATGTGTGAGTTCAGGAGCACATTGCATTTTTTCTCTCTGCCGGAGAATACCAGTGAGACTCTATTCTCTCTGGTTTATTATGTTAAATCCACTCGGAGGCAGAAATGGGATGAAGAATATCCAAGTGAAGCTGCAGGGGCCTTGGGGGAAGGGTATCGGAGGGTGTGGGGACGAGATCGGGTCGTGTGCAAAGAATGTGACTGAAATCATCACAACACCTTGCATGCAAATGCGTGGCTGTGTGTTAGAAGTAATACAGCCCTAACAGCAGTCGCTTAGATCGCGTGTGACAGAAGCGATCCTTCATATCCATTCAGCTGCTGTCTTACTCTGAATCTTGCAATATGCTCCAGCAGCTAAACCTTCAGAAGGAAAGCCCCTAAACTATGTAGCTTAGGGTCTGTCAGTTTTCTGTGCCACTCTGATGAATCTAGGTCTCTGGGGGATTTGCCTGGAGCCAGACAAGCAGGAAACAGGAATGCCTCTTCAAGTGGCACCCAAGCATTAATAACCCATTTGGATAGGATGCTTATTTAAAGAGGTATTTGTGTCCCCGGACAGGACGTAGAGGAGAGTAATGGGATCTGAAGTTAGCTGTATTGGGCCACATGTTGTGCCATAGTGAATACCAAGTGACTCTTACTCATTGGAGGGGTCAGGAGATGTCCGTAGCCTGGGCTGTGCCTTCCACACATTGGAGGTCCCTGTATTATCCCTTGATGTTTCCCTTGTAGTACCATCGATGACTCATTTTAACCTCAGCCCATATAGGGGGAAGCGGGGAGCCAGTAGGATTCCATACTCTTGCTTAAAAGGCAAGTTTAATGAGATGAAAGTTATGAACCTCAGCATGGTGAAACCTAGGCTAAATTTGGGAAAAAGAATGCTGGAAAACGAGCAGGAGGTGAGGAGACGAGAGGAACCCTTGAAAGAAATCCATTTGGAGTTTCCCTATTTTCCATTTACACATGTGTGGATTCATAAGTAGAAACATGGGAAAAGTAAGTGGGTAAAATAATAGTCCTTCCCAGTAGAATCACAGGAAATGGTCTTACTAGGTCATTAGAGCTTTGTTAGCACTTGTTCTAAATTAGCACCCTTGGTTACAAGTAGTTCACTCCTTAACATGCACCAGTGACTGCTGGGCATGCCTCGAGGGCTCAGTCCTACTGGGATTTCCCCTATGTGCAGAAAGGTTTTGGCTGGGTTCTTACATCCTGGGAATGATGTGCAGGTCTCTTTGTGACTGCTCTGCTGAGTCTTCCTGTTTTAGCCTTTCTTTCTAGCCTCATTAAGTTACTACATCTCAGGGCGCTTGGGTGGCTTGGTAGGTTAGGTGTCCAACTCTTGATTTTGGCTCAGGTCATGATGGTTCATGATATTGAGCCTCTCATTGGGCTGTGTGCTGACAGCAGGGAGCCTGCTTGGGATTTTCTGTCTCCCTCTCTTTGCCTCTTCCCCACTCACATGCACGCTCTCATCCACACTCACTTTCTCTCACTCACTCTCTCTCTCTCTCTCTCTCTCTCAAAATAAACGTTTAAAAAAAAGTACATCTAGGGGTGTCTGGGTGGCTCAGTTGGTTGATCATCTGACTCAATTTCGATTCAGGTCATGATCCCAGGTTTGTGGGATTGAGCCCTACATTGGGCTCTGAGCTAAGCATAGAGCTTGCTTAAGATTCTGTCTCACTGTACCCCCCTCTCCTCCCCTTTGCGCTCTCTTTCTCTCTAAAAATAAATAATAAAAAGTTAGTATAACCATAGATGCTGGGGGTGGGGGGTGCAATCCCTCCCACATCAGCATGTACAGTTTCTGTGTAGTGACAGAATTTAGGGCAGGTTTGGGGGCTCCAAAACCCTGGTGTAGAAGTGCAAGCAAAGCATTGGTATGTAGTTTTCTTTGGCCGTGAGCTCTGTATCATTCAGCATCATTAAAATACGTACGTTTTACTGAGAACAAACTGAGGGTTGATGGGGGGTGGGAGGGAGGGAAGGGTGGGAGGGAGGGCAGGGTGGGTGATGGGTATTGAGGAGGGCACCTTTTGGGATGAGCACTGGGTGTTGTATGGAAACCAATTTGACAGTAAATTTCATATATTAAAAAAATAAAAAAAAATAAAAATAAAATAAAATAAAATACGTACGTTTTAAGCCAGGATCTCTGAGAATGGAGTTTGTGTATGGACTAGCTTTGCATTTGAAAATCTACCTTCTATGCTTCTAGAAACTTAGCACCCAGAGGTCAGAATTAATACCATTGCTGGGTACTGGTATCATCCAAAGTCTAGGGAATCCACGTTGTCCCTGTCGTAGTCCCTTCCTTGTAGTGCCTTGGCTGGAGCAGGCAGGAGTTGTGAGATCTGCCTTGGTTGCCACTCCCATTAACCACTGCCTAGATGGGGAAATTTATTGCAGGGGCTCCCCTATCCCCAGTTGTAGATGGGGATATAAAGAACATCATAATTTTTGTAGCATTATTTTGATGTGTATTCCTGGAAAATGATTTAGAAGTTACTGCTTTTCTGTTTTATTCTCTCATACCATAACTCCTGTTTTTAGAAACTGATGTGTTTTTTTAAGAGGGCAGTAAAGCTAGACTCATGTGGCACCAGGGATAGCAAGTTCCGTTGCTTTGCTTTGAAAAGCTTGATTCAGTGATCAAAGCATTTTTCCTATCCTTTTCCAATCTGCACAGTGTTCTTTTCTGCAGAGAATGAGTATATTCTTAAATGACCTTTGTAAATGCCCACAAATAATAACTGCAGTTCTGATTCCAGAGTGCTGATGAAGGGTTGATGAACTAGCAAGTTCCATAGATCCATTTCATTGTGCTGTATCGCATGATGCTTTATCTGTAGGATGATGTTCAGCAAAGAGCAGATTTGTTTATAAGCCTCTGATTTTTATGTAGCTCTTTTTTTTTTTTTTTAAATCTCTCTGGGTAGGTGGTTATGAATAGCGAAAATATGTGAATGTCCTTTGCACTTTGGATAAATGCCTTCTATTGTGTATAATCTGTGTGTATGTGGAACACGGGGAAAGTTTTACCATTTGGTTTCCTTTTAACCTCTTTCCCCCTTGGACCGAATGAATGACCATAGTATTTCAGGTTTTGCCTACTCAGGTAACTGGAAAATAGATAATTCTTTTAAAGTAGGAAGTTTACTGTCTCTGTTGTGTAACCAATCTGTGGTCCTAGCTTACAAAGGGCTTTTTGAGATTTACTGGTTTTTCACCTCAATAAAGAATAACAACTAAGATCTCACTACCTTTTGCTTTCTACCTCCACTCCCTTCTGTACAGTGGGTGAATATGCTGAGAAAGTAGAGATGGTGACTGGGAGTTCACCCACCTTCAGATCCAAGGGTGCTCCTGTGACCTGTGTCAGCCTCCTTGACATTGTTTTTAAAGAACAGACTTGCTATTATTTAAACACATTTGCAGGGAAGCCTTTCCCAGCAGTAGCCCCGAGTGTGAGTGAATGGTCTTAGAAATGTTGATCCTGTAAGTGTTCTTTTGGTTTTCTATGCCTTGGAGATTGGCACAGAAATCTCTAAACCTTGAAGATTGGACCATGAGGGTGCAAATTTGTTTTGGCAGCGACTGGTGTAAGAAGTGGGCTTCTTATGGTCACACAGGAGAAGGGACATGGTCTCTGAAGACCTTTGCTTCTGATTCTGGCCTGATCCTACATTCCTTTGTGTATATTTCTCTTGGGCAAACAAAAAGCTCTTCCCGGGTTAGTGCTGTGTATGGGGTAGGAATTAGGACCTGGCATGGCCAACTACAGGCAGGCAGTAAGGAGCCGAGCAAATTGGGATGAAAGCCAGCAAGAGAAGTGTGTCCAGGGCCTCGCGTTGGGCTGCCTCCCACCCCAAGCCTCGTGAGAGAACTCCCTTCTTAGATCTGTCAGCAGCTGGCAGGCTTTGTGATGCTTTGCAGAGTTCAGATCCAAGTAGACATGTTGGGTCTCAAAATCAAATCCTGTGGAGTGTTCTCAGTCTGAATGGAAGGCTCTTTAGAGAAATAGAGGCTATAGAAAAAAAGGTGAAGGTGACTCAAACTTGAAGGAAACTTTAAGAGGGCATCATTGTTGCCTTGCTCCTACAGTGAGCAAGTTATTTATGCTTTTTGGCATTCCCATAGATACGCTGTGAAGGGAGGGGAGGGATCAAAGAGTGGGGTTTTGTGTTTGGTCTTTTTAATATGTAATAGAAAGAACTAAAAGGATAAAAAGGTTACCGAATAAAGTAAAAGACAGTTAATCACGATTAACATGGTATAGCTGGCACAAGTATTTGGAAGAAAAAGAAGTGACTTGGACTGGTTAGGGCAGAATTTTAAACACAAGCCTTTAGGGGAAAGGCTGGTTGTGCGTGCCAAACCCTTCGAAGGCTGGCTCAGAGAGCTTTTTGTACCTATGGATTTAACATTAGATACTTTGGAGCAAGGCTCAGGTACATCTCCCGTACAATGGAGATAACCTGTCATGACGGGTCAGAGTTGTAAAGTAAATATTTGGTTGTCAGTTGACATGGAAACATGCAGTATGTGTAGTACAACATAACACAACTCTTTCCAGGCAGAAAAAAGGCTGATGTCTGTGATTACAATCTCTGACATTTTTCTGATTTTTGTTTTTCCTAGTTATCTCTTTGGATCAATGAAAAGATGCTTACTGCCCAGGACATGTCTTATGATGAAGCCAGAAATCTGCATAGTAAATGGTTAAAACATCAAGCATTTATGGCAGAACTTGCATCCAACAAAGAATGGCTTGACAAAATTGAGAAGGTGAGTTAAAATGTTGGATGAGACTCCCATTTGGGTGGTGTGGCCATGGCAAGAAAATGAACCAGGTGGGAAATGAGCTCTTCTCTTCAGCACATTCTCCTGCATTTTTAAGTCCCATCTGATCCCATACAGAAGTTACCCTGCCAGAAGCAGGGCCTCTCCCACTAAACCAAATGCCAGCTTTAACCTGCTAGAAGGGAGAACAGCAGAAACCCAACCAGTTGTGGTTCAAAATGCTTGATTTGTCTTTTAGTGAGTACTAGTTGTTCGATTTGTTTCTCACCTGCTGCAGATGATGGGCTGTGAGCCTCCTGGGCAGAGTCCCACCTTCTTGATCACAGCATGTGTCCTAGACTGTGACAGAGACTGATGATTTACACAGAATTTAGAAATATTACGTATTTTCAGTTTCCTCGATTTTTCTTGTGTGACCAGGCACTATGGTAACTTAGTACGTATCATCTTGGCACAGGGAGATTCTCTGCAGCATAACTGAACATGAAGGTGAAGTTCCCCACCCTTCCTTCTTTTCCTCAGACTTTTTATATTGTTTCAGATTCTTAATGGTTAAAGTGATGTGTTACCATCTTCGGGAGCCAAGTGCAGTGGAAGTCATAAGTCATTAGCATTTTCCCGTTGCCCCTGTTGAAAGTATTTCATCATGCAACAGTCACTTCTTGCTGCACTCTTTGGAAAGCCGTGTAGTGTACATAGACTAGGCCCTTGTCCATTTTATTAAGCCATAACCTTATGTGAATGAATAGGTGAATCACAGATTAAATATCGTAGGGTTGTTTCTCACATTGCCCTTTGTTCTCTAGCAAACTGTATTTATTGATGTTTTCCAGGAAGGAATGCAGCTCATTTCAGAAAAGCCTGAGACGGAAGCTGTGGTGAAGGAAAAACTCACTGGTTTACATAACATGTGGGAAGTCCTCGAGTCCACCACCCAGACCAAGGCCCAGCGGCTCTTTGATGCAAACAAGGCTGAACTTTTCACCCAGAGCTGTGCAGATCTGGACAAATGGCTGCACGGCCTGGAGAGTCAGATTCAGTCTGATGACTATGGCAAAGACCTTACCAGCGTCAACATCCTGCTTAAAAAGCAACAGGCAAGTGGGCGAGGCAGCCACATACTCAGGCCTCTTTCTGTTTCATTGCCATCGTCCTTATAGCCCTAACTCACCACTGTGTTCTCAACCACCTGCCTTCTCTGTGAGGGGTTTTAACCCAGCGTAGTGTTTGTCTTGACAGCATCATGGGACATTTCCAGAATCAACTGGAAAGATACATATTAGTAGAAATACTGGGTGTCTGTGCATGGCAGTGCTTTTCTTTTTATTGTCATCATCTTAGTTGACGGATAGTATCACCATTTAATAGTTGAGTAAATATGCATTTCATTCAGTTCTGAGGTTTACACAGGGAAATCCTTTTCACATACTTTGCTGTATAACATCTAGTGGGTATGTATCAGTTATCTGAGTTGGTCAGGGTACTTTTTGGGTCATAAATTTTATTTATGTACTTGTTTTTTGGACGTCATGGTAGAGCATTCTAAAGGCGAATGAATTTACTTCACACTGGCAAGAAAACAGCTTCAGTGAGGTTGAGGAAAAGCAGGTTGGTGGCAGAAGCTTCCAGTGGCTTCCCTGGCTAGCTTTGGCTTGTGCAGCCGAGTCCCCAGCCCAACGGTTCTGCTTTGAACCAGTCAATGTGGAAGTGTCTTTGCCGAGTGCTGAAGCCTGTTTCTTCAGAGTGATCCCCACCCTTCCCTTTGCTAACTGATGCAGTTATTTGGCTACACTATTATGCATTAAGGAGTTTTGCTACAGGTAGTTTTTACTCATGGCTGTTTACTTCCTTACCTAAGAAAGGAGCCCATTTGTTCCCAGAGGGGACCCCCCTGTTTCTCAACCGTTAGCGTATGGTATTCCCAGTGTGTCGTTCCCTGACTGAGACTCCTCTGCTTTCACTTTGGCTCATTCTCCTCATGTAGATAAGCAGTTAGTATGTTTTCACCTGCTGATCCAGTATTTAAGAAAAAGAATAATCAGCCTCCTGATTGAAGAAATTGAGAGATGATGATGACATTAGCTATTCCTTTTGCCTAAAAGAACTGGAACCTTAAGTTCCATTACCTTTTCCTGATGGTTAAATGGGTTTCCAGCATCGTTATGGCATCTGAACAAGCAGATGAAGACTGTCCTTTCCCCATAATTAATTCTTGTTTCTCTTGTCATTTGCCTTCTGAATTCCTGGATAAACTCGAATGTTGTTCCTGAGTTTAAAAATCCTGGGAAGGGATTAATGATTGTTTCATAGATGTTAAGAATCCTTTCTTGGGCTCTCCATTATATAAATTAATAGTCAGTCTTCCATTTTGGCCAGTCCTCAAAACAAACATTTTATAGGACTGTGGACTGTGTGTGTTTTCCCTTGTCTCCGGTGTGACAGTTGGTCTGTTTTCTGTTCTCAGATGCTGGAGAACCAGATGGAGGTGCGGAAGAAGGAGATCGAGGAGCTCCAGAGCCAGGCCCAGGCCCTGAGTCAGGAGGGGAAGAGCACTGACGAAGTGGACAGCAAGCGCCTCACTGTGCAGACCAAGTTCATGGAACTGCTGGAGCCCTTGAATGAAAGAAAGCATAATCTGCTGGCCTCTAAAGAGATCCATCAGTTCAACAGGGATGTGGAGGATGAGATTGTAAGTAGACCATCACTATGCAAGGGGCTTTTCCATAAACTTCCTTACCTGTCCTGCCTTAATTAGGACATTCTTGCTTCTTTGTTAGACTCACTTTGGGCTGCATTGGTGAGTTGGGCTGTGAAAGCCCATGCTTTTATATATTCATACAAAATGCAACTCTACTGTTCTCTTTGACATTCTAAAGATGTTCTAGGCTTTTACTGCCCCTAGAATAGTAGTTTTAAAAATAAATTAAGGGTGAGGACTCGAGGGGATCCAGCAGCGAGGATGAAGTAAGCTTTGAAAGACTAGCCCTCACCTTGTACTGGGCAAGAAGGGCAGGCTCCTCAGGCAGCCCTTCCCAGTGGGATCGAATACGCCTTCTCTCTCAAGCTGGCCTCCCTGCTAATCTTCTATTGCACTTTTGTTTGCATCAAGTATTTGTTCTTTTTGAGTGGTCCTGACCACCTAAATTTGTAATTTTTTCCAGTTGTGGGTTGGAGAGAGGATGCCTTTGGCAACTTCCACAGATCATGGCCACAACCTCCAGACTGTGCAGCTGTTAATAAAGAAAAATCAGGTAAGCATTTCTGCTTGGGCTAGCTCAGTCTGATAAATAATTGCTCCAAATTACAGAGCAGAGAATGTGTGAGAGCTTTGAAGGTTCACTATTTCCCCTTGGCCCTCATGAAACAGCCTGCCATTGCGTCTCAGCAAGCCTTTTTTGTGTGTTCCCCGTTCCCACAGACCCTCCAGAAAGAAATCCAGGGGCACCAGCCTCGCATTGATGACATCTTTGAGAGGAGCCAAAACATTGTCACCGACAGCAGCAGCCTCAACGCCGAAGCCATTCGACGGAGGCTCGCTGACCTCAAGGAGCTATGGGGTCTCCTCATTGAGGAGACCGAGAAGCGCCACAGGCGGCTTGAGGAGGCTCACAGGGCCCAGCAGTACTACTTCGATGCTGCTGAGGCTGAGGCGTGGATGAGTGAGCAAGAGCTGTACATGATGTCTGAGGAGAAGGCCAAGGTGAGCGACGTTTCCAGCTTTGCCCTAAGAGCCTCCAACTCAGACCCCGAGCTTGTTTTCTGCCGGTGGCTGTGTCTTTGTGAAACATTTCATTGTTGCCTTCAAGTGTCACAGGTGGGAGGGCACCACATGCATTAAGGTGGCTGGAATCTGGCTATTTCCCCTTGACACAGAATCTTCTTGTGTGAGTCCTGACATGTCATTAAGACTGAGTTTCTCTTCTCGTTTTTTCCTTCTTCTTTTTTTTTTTTTTAATAGATATTTGCTAGAGTCCTTTTTCATCTCTTTAATTAATAGAATTACCTAAACTTTACAAGATGCTTTTGAGACAATTTGAAAGTTTTTAGAGTTCCAAGATGCAGTCATCTACACAGGTGTTAGACTGTGAGGAGTCTCAGCCAGCCAGGATACACTTGGTTTCCTGGGCTTTACCCTGTACCTCAGAGGGGTCTCACTCATTCTGTATGATCCTCGTGTTCGTCTTTCACAGAGGCCTCCCACGTGCATACAGTCCAGTTCATATTAATGCTCCTTATGGTTTTGTTCTTTCTGATGATTCTTCCTTCCACCCATGATGCCGTCAGCTGGTCTTGCCTTAAGGTGGTGTCAGTCAGAGGGGGCGACTGTGGTTGTGACCCCATCTTTGCAGGATGAGCAGAGCGCCGTCTCCATGTTGAAGAAGCACCAGATTCTGGAACAAGCCGTGGAGGACTATGCAGAGACTGTGCATCAGCTCTCTAAGACCAGCCGGGCCCTGGTGGCTGACAGCCATCCGGAAAGGTGAGTACTGTTTTATCAAGAGACTGGCCTATTGGTTCCTCCCAGGGAGGGTCTCTTATTCTGTCCCAATGCCAAAGGAAATGGATGACAGCATTGAGTAACTGGTGATGTAGGTCTTTGGGAAGCATTTTTAAAATAGACCCAACAGGTCTGTGCTGAATGGGAAGGGTGAACTATTACATTAGGAAATTGCTCTTGTGGTTTAAATATCTCTTGTGAGCCTAGGCCCTCTTGAAAAATTATTGGTGCCATGAGGCAAAACTACAAATTGATTTGCATAGATACAAGTTATCAAAACCTGCCCTTGGGTTGAAAGTCATCCAGTTTAGGAAAATGATGATGAGTTTGAGCAGGAGCAGTGAACAAGAATGCACAGATCTGTAAAATAATTGAGCTCCCACAAAGAGCAGGATGATACCGCTTCCTCACTCTTGCATGTCAAGTCCTTCAAGCACGTTGGGAATTACAGAAGATATGTGTGTGGTACTTGCCAATTTTATACCATGTTCACAGGTTGACTTCAGTGGCAGTTATCTTAGGCTTGCTATGTAACTGCCTTCGTAACTCAGGAAGAGAATCGGCTTTGTGTGGTAACTAAGGGAGGTTGAAGATGCAGTCAGTGGTGGCTGTGTTGGTGTAGGGGGTCCTTCATGTATTCATGATAGAAGTCCCAGGAAAGTGGCCTTCCTAGTCTCTAGGGACCGGCATCAAGAAGTCCTTGTCTCTTTGATTTCCTGTTACAAGACAGTCATTGGGGGGGGGGGGGGGGGAGGGGGATGCAGTACTCCCAGGACGCACTTGACAGGAGTGGCAGGGGAGAGAATACACCCCAGAGAAGGTGGAGGTGTGTGCCAGACAGGGTTATCTTTTGTCCCTTAAGTAGCATGGTTCTTGAGAGGGGAAGATAGCTCCTGGATTTTTCATTAACTTGTACACGTCAAAGGAAATCCTGACTTAACAGAGCCAGCAGTGCAGAGTTAGGGTTTCTCCTCCTCGCCACCTCCCCCCATCATCACAGGATGGCCATCAGCCTTAATTACTGGTTTTTTTTTTTATGTGTTGGCTCTTCATTACTCGTCAAATTTCAGAGTTTTATTTTTTAGGCCAAATAGGTGAATCGGAAGTTTCCTTTGAGAAATTTTATGTAAGATGTCTTCTTGGCATTTTCCCTTCACTTGTTTTCTCCCTGAAGAAAATTTGACATTTAAGGTCCTTTACCTGTTGCCCCTCCCACCCCCGTTTCCAGTGAGCGCATCAGCATGCGGCAGTCCAAAGTGGACAAGCTGTACGCGGGTCTGAAAGACCTGGCCGAAGAGCGGAGGGGCAAGCTGGACGAGAGGCACAGGCTCTTCCAGCTCAACCGGGAGGTGGACGACCTGGAGCAGTGGATCGCTGAGAGGGAGGTGGTCGCAGGGTCGCATGAGTTGGGGCAGGACTACGAGCATGTCACGGCAAGTACCCTGGGCAGAGCAGGGGTGGCCATGCAGGGTGCACTGGGCAGGGGTGCTTGCTTGACTCCTTATCTGTGAGCACATTGGACACCCTGGACTCAGATCAGAGGTCACGGGGTTTAGTTCCAGCTCGGCTTTTTATTGCCAGGCAAACTCTGACTTAGCTTGTCTGACCTCTCCATGCCTTTCTCCAGTAGTGAAAGGAGATGGAGCCAGGGCCTTGCTCTGCAACAGAGGGCAAGAAGGAAGCCTGATTTGAGTTTTAGAGCTAAGACCTGTGACATCACGCATATCATTTCTTTCCAAAGGACATTTATGTGATCAAGAAATAAAATGTTCATAGTAGTCTTACCGATTTTCTTCGTGCTTATTCCTGTTTCAGATGTTACAAGAACGATTCCGGGAATTTGCCAGAGACACAGGGAACATTGGACAGGAGCGTGTGGACACAGTCAATCACATGGCAGATGAGCTCATCAACTCTGGTCATTCGGATGCCGCCACCATCGCCGAGTGGAAAGATGGGCTCAACGAAGCCTGGGCTGACCTCCTGGAGCTCATCGACACGAGAACACAGATTCTCGCCGCCTCTTATGAACTGCACAAGTTTTACCATGATGCCAAGGAGATCTTTGGGCGCATACAGGACAAACACAAGAAACTCCCCGAGGAGCTTGGGAGAGATCAGAACACAGTGGAGACCTTACAGAGAATGCACACCACGTTTGAGCATGACATCCAGGCTCTGGGCACTCAGGTGGGTTAGGGAGATGCCCATGGGTGGTGGGGAGCATCTTTGTGCATCACTGAGGATCTCTCTCCATTCCTTGGCTCCTCAAAACATGCGTCAAAGAATTGCCCAAATTAAACACACACACCTCTACATACACATTGTTATAGTGCTCCATTTAGGAGAATTCAGTCCATAAAATTCTCAGTTTGACACATGTACAGACATCATTAAGTGAATATCCCCACAATTAAAATAAACCAGATGCACCTGCAAACATTTGCAAGTTCTAGACCTTCTCAGCAAGAATTAGTACTATGTTAGTGTATTCACCCAGAATAATTTCTAAAATAATATCTTATTATTTTCCATCCATCAGGGTCTGAGTTATATGTCTGGAAAGAGGGAAAACAAGAGTCTAATGCTTTAATATGCCTGGTCTCCCCACTGCCCCTGTCTGAAATGCCTAACACAAAGACTTTCTTTAAAAGATGTTTGACAAAGTGGTAACAGTATAGCAGTAAGAACTTATAGTATAATCATGCTTCAGTTCCCTCTCTAATCTCTGCACAGTGTCTTGTTCAGTCTTCTGACTTTCAGATGAAAAATAAATTGTATCTTTTTCTCCTAAACTTCATAGTTCTAAAAAAGAAGGCAGTTCTATTAAAGATACCAGCCTAGAGTAGATTAGGAGTTTTGTTCTTGTCTGTTAGGAGCACGTTGGTAATCCAGGGCATGGATCGGCTAACTTCTTCCATGCGCAGATGGTAAATATTTTCAGCTTTGTGGGATGCATGGTCTCTGTTGCAAATACTCAGCGTGGCTATTGTAGCATAGGCTGCTCTAGACAATACGAAAATGAAGGAGCATGACTGCGTACCAGTGAACCTTTATTTCTGAAAACACATGGTCAAGATTTGACTACGGGCTTGACCCCTATCCAGTGCCATTGTCCTTACCATTCTTTGGTCTGCTTTGGGGTTTTGTCTGGAGGAACCACCTTTACCACCATTGTCTTCTCACCTATTAGAAACAGATCACAGTTGGGGTTGTGCATGGGGCTCCATGTATATTAAGTGACTTTAGCTTTTCCACCAAGGAGATAGAACGTATTGAGGAAATATTTGAAAATAGGTACATGGAGTGGCCGAGGGTCTGTATGAAGCAGAATTTAGGAGGGTCTACCATGTACCTTAAGCATTTCCAATCTTTCCTTCAGAGCTGGAGGACTCCCCAGCTCTGTGACAACTTGTCAGCTTCACATTCAGAGGCTTTCATTGCACATGAGGTCCTGGAGCACCACGTGAATGAATGAGGATCCATAACAATGCAGTCTCACCTGTGTTTGGAGTAAGGCCCCGTAGAGGGGCAGATGCCAGTTTGAACCGGGCCTGCTGCTCTGTATCACTGCAAGTTTAATTTACCTCTCTAGGCTTCCGTTCCCTAATGCTTTGAGGATTGAGATGTTGTTTGCAAAACATACGTCCCTGTGAGAGCTCTGTAAGTGTTCTCTGGGAGAACCTCTGAGATCCCTAGAGGCAGAGCTAGAACACATCTTACCAACAGGAGGTCTTTCCTCTGTACCTGTAAAAATCACTTAGTTTTAGAACTTCAGCAGACCCCAGAGATGATGGAGTTGCTCTCTTATTTTCTTCATTAAATCCCTTCACCTTGGGGGCGCCTGGGTGGCTCAGTCGGTTAAGCGTCTGACTTCGGCTCAGGTCATGATCTCATGGTCCGTGGGTTCGAGCCCCACGTTGGGCTCTGTGCTGACAGCTCAGAGCCTGGAGCCTGTTTCAGATTCTGTGTCTCCTTCTCTCTGTGACCCTCCCCCGTTCATGCTCTGTCTCTCTCTGTCTCAAAAATAAATAAACGTTAAAAAAAAAATTTAGAAAAAAAAAATAAATAAATCCCTTCACCTTGTGAGACTCAGACTGATGAGTGTGCCCATCTCATCTTGAGGGTGGACAGGAGTTCACTCCCTTGAGTCTTGAGAGTCTCCACCTCACGATACCTGCTGGATGAGGCCATTTGCATTTCTAATAGTATGCATGCCCCTTCTGCAAATGTCCACCTAATCCAGTTTACTGTAACAGAATCAGAATAGAGGGAAGGCACTTGGTGCAGGCTCCCAGAAGCCATTGGTGTTTCTTTCCTGGCCCTTTAACCCTCACACCGGCCCACTCCATTCTGCACTGGAGCCTTAGGACATTTGCATGCAGTGGTGGTCTTCAGTGACTTCTTAAAGCAGTGGTTCATTTGTGTGGGAATTTTCACTTTTGCTATCCCTCCTCTACCTTGTTTTTTGTTCGCTTGGTTGGTTTTGGATTGTTTTGTTTTAAAACAACCAGAGGCACAGGAAAAGATTTTGGGTTTTTGTTTGGGCTTTTTTAACTGTAGGGAAAGGTTTGGTTAGTCATATAGGAAATTAGCTTTTCAATAATTTCTTAGGAACTTGCTCATTGTAATTTGAATTATACCTGAGCCATAATTGTAGATTTGCAGAAGTCAGGATATGAAAATCAGATCATCATGGAAAACAAACTTCACTGAATCTTTTGTAGAAATTTGTTTTCCTTAACCTCCCACCACCTAAAGTCCTTTTGTGTGGTCCGGGTCAGTGTCTTCCCCCCTGAAAGCCCCAGTGTTGTCCATCCCTGCTCCTTTTCTCCCCACATACATCCCCAGGTGATACTTATCAGCATACTCCCCCAACAGACCTCTAAAGGCTCCTGCAGTCCTGGATGACAGTTGTCTGCGAACTTTGATTACATAGCCTCAGTAAATAAAGATTGAATGTCTATTCCCCCATATGTATGTATTTTTAATTAGATGTTTTATGCAGTACAGCACTACTAATGTGTAAGAGAAAAATCTACTTTCTCTTGTAAAGGCCTGTCTTCATTCCATTCCCTCCTCAAAAGAAGGTGAAAGCTGATCCTTGTTCTCCCCTTTATCACATAGAAAGTAGATATTAGGTGCACTGTCTGCACTTTGCTTTTTTGATAGAGCCATCATTCTGGAACACTTTTCATGTGTATGTAGGGCCTTTACTCATTCTTTTTCATGACTCTGGAAGAGCCTTATTAATGCAACCGGATTCTCACTGATGAACATTTATTTTCAGTCTTAGGGTTTTGCAGACACTACTACAATGAATGATGTATATTTCATTTCCTAAATGTGCATAACTCTATCCAGGATAAATTCCCCAAAGTGGACTCATATATCAGAAGGTACCTATGTTTGTAATTTTGGTACATACTGCCCATGCCTTCTGCAGGAGCTGTAGACCATTGTCCTGTCATTCGTGAATCAGCTCACTGGCAGAGACATCATCAGACTTGAATTTTTGCCAACTAATAGATGACAAATTCTAGTATCTCCATGGAACATCTTTTCCTAATACCCATTTACATTTCTTGTTCTGCATAGTTTTTATTGAAATATGGCTGGTGAAAATTTCACCTTCTTAGACATCATCAGTCAGCTTTTTTTTTTTTTTTTAATTAATTAATTTTGAGAGGGAGAGAGTGTGAGCAGGATAGGGGCAAAGAGAAAGGGAGAGATAGAATCCCAAGCAGGCTCCACTCTGTCAGTACAGAGCCCAGTGTGGCTTGATCTCACAAACTGTGAGATCATGGCCTGAGCCAAAATCAAGAATCAGATTCTTAGCCCACTGAGCCACCCAGGTGCCCCTGCATCAGTCAATTTTTTGAGCTATGTTAGATTCTGTATTTTTGTTTTTCAAGTTGAACTGTCACATGTGAGCACTCTTACAGATAATTCATACGTTGTTTTCATGAGCAACATCACATAATAATGGAAAACTTGTTTTCAAAGTGAATTCTTCATGGCAGTTCCTGTTTCATGATAAAAGTACCATCTGTACGCTGCAGGAACAGATTACATGCTAATTTTTTTTTTACTATATTTGAGTATGTACCTTGTGCTTTCTGTACTGTCTTTACATCCCAGCCTACCTCCAGTAGACCTAACCAAGGTGTCCTGCCCAGAGACAGTCCTGTAGTATTTCACTGTCTCACCGTTTACACTGAACTCAATAATCTAGTTCAGTACATTTATAGTGAACTTGATTTTTCCAATGTGGGTGAAATTGTGAGCCTGTTGGGATGCAGGGGCCCTGTTTTGACTTGGTGGTCCCATTAGTGGGCAGGCAGAACAGCATGTGGTGTGCATGAAGGGAGCGGTGGGGCAATGGAGAGAAGGCCCACCTGTCTGATCTGGCTCATTCCCCACTGTGGCTTTGCAGGTCAGGCAGCTGCAGGAGGATGCGGCCCGTCTACAGGCAGCCTACGCGGGTGACAAGGCTGATGACATCCAGAAGCGGGAGAATGAGGTCCTGGAAGCCTGGAAGGCCCTGCTGGATGCCTGTGAGGGCCGCAGGGTGCGGCTGGTGGACACGGGGGACAAGTTCCGCTTCTTCAGCATGGTACGAGACCTCATGCTGTGGATGGAAGATGTCATCCGGCAGATTGAAGCCCAGGAGAAGCCAAGGTAACCTTCGTGGCCTCCTGGGTGGGAGGAGATCTGGCTTCCTGACCCCAGGTGATTTCGAGAGAGATCTTCTCGGGAGAACCAGGGACCTCTGTGGATAGCTTCAAGGCCAGAACAGGATTGGTGGCAGTTTGGGACAGCTTCCATTGCTTTAGCTGTCTCTAGCACACAGTTGCCAGGGAAACAGGGCACAGTATTTTCAAGCCCTCTATATGTCCCCATCCCCATGCTCCACACTCACTGCTGCCTTCCTGCTCTCTCTGGGCCTCATGCTTCAAGCAGCCATATGCCTTGGGCATGACTAGCTCTACTTCATCATTGGAATGAGATGGCTTTTTTTTGAGTTCTTTTTCTGTATCTGTTAGATTAAAAACCACTCTATCCCTTTTCATACATGTTACAAAAGATGTCTCTTATTCCTTACCATCGCTTAAATGGCATCTTGAGATGATTATTTAATATTTGTTTGGGATCTTCTCTTTGGCCATGTTTGATGCAAAGCAGTGAAGAGAAGCTAATAGATGAACAGGCAGGTACATACACAACTCCAGTTGACCCCTGCCAGCCCCACCCCCCAGTGTAATAGAGAAAAAATATTCTTATTACTGTATATATATATATATAAAAGCAGCTGTATTTCCCAGATCAGGACTTTAGGTTTTGATCCATGAGAAGTTCTCACAGCTCTACAGTTGTTGATTTCTAAGCTGGTTCCAGCTCTGGGTGCCTCTTTATGTCTCTGAATTAGGAGAGGATATATCTGCTGCTCTGAACATGTCCTGAACCTTTGGCACTAACCCATTAGGGTACAAAAGTTTGAACAGAAATCCAGTGGTTTTCCTGGCACCTGCCTGGAAACCTTTTTGAATTACTCAGGTGCTCACACACACACAGATGAGAGAAACCTTATTCTAAATGGTTAGGTTTTATCACTGGCCCTGAATTAGTCCATTATTATGCTTTAACTGCAGTGACCCAGCCTAAGCTCAGACTGTAAATCAGACCTGAAAGTCATATTGTACCATTGTATATTGTGCTAGTGAACAGTTCCTTGAAATTGATGACATATTTTGAAACCTGCACATTTATTTGGAAAACTTGATCTCCTAAAGGAGGTATTATTTGTCTAATTTTAGGGATGTATCATCTGTTGAACTATTAATGAATAATCATCAAGGTATCAAAGCTGAAATCGATGCTCGTAATGACAGCTTTACAACTTGCATTGAACTTGGGAAATCCCTACTGGCAAGGAAGCACTATGCATCTGAGGAGGTAGGATGGCTGTTTGCTTTAGGGCCCTGGGGTGAGTGCAGCTGGTGTTAAGACATGAGATAACTTTCTTTTGTGAGTGTGTATGTATGTGTATATGCATGTACACACACACAGAGAAATATATATGTGCATTCATACATAGATATGCTTACATGTATTTCAAACTTCCTTGCTGCTCTCCTGTGTGTGTGGTATAGTTACACAAGAAGACTCTAGGCCCAGAGCCAATGAGTCTGGCACAGAAGACAATTTCTGAGGGCCCCAGGTTGGAGTTCCATCCTCTGTCACTTCCTCCATCAGTACTCAGCCTGGGTGCCACTCCTTATCTGTCACATGTCCTCTAGGTCAGCTTGCTATTAGTGGAAGGTTGCTAATTCCAGTTAGAATGATGGTAATACAGGGGTAAATGATGAGTCAGCATGTGTGACACACTTGATGAAAGGTTAGGTTGTTCTCTCAAAGAAGTCAGGGCTTTGCACCTCTCACTGTCCCCCTCTTCCTGAGTGTGTTTACCCTCCGGAGCTCCGGAATCTGGAGAGGGCTCAGTGCATTGTTGGCCTCCTCATGATAGCAGCTTTGGGTGGAGCCCAGCCTTCATCTCAGTCCCTTCTGGAAGGCACATTGTCATGTTTTTCTCTCCAGTACACAAATTAACTGAGTAGTCCTTAGATACTCCCTAGCTTAGTAGTGGTCTCTACAGAAAATGTATTTTCTTCTTTGAAGTGGCCCATCAAGGGGAGGTTAGGAGGATGTGGTACAATCTGTTAAGCTGTCCCTGTTGTCCTTCTTTTCTCAAGATCAAGGAAAAGCTATTGCAGTTGACGGAAAAGAGAAAAGAAATGATTGACAAGTGGGAAGACCGATGGGAATGGTTAAGACTGAGTAAGGACATACTTAATTTTTCCATTCTTTTTGGGTGTCCATTGAAAGCATGCAAGTTTAGTTTCCTGTTTTAATTGATTTGATGTGATGTTATCACTTAATGATTTCTGGAGTTCTAAATACTTCTTCTTTAATGCCTTATTTCACCATTTCATGCTAAATATTTTTAAGTAGTTCCCTGTTCCCTGGGGTGTATTTATTACTGTTTATCCCATGATTGATCTCAGTGTTGTAAATGGGATTTGGGTGTTCTTTAGGAACAGACTGGAAATGACAACTCAGTATCCCTCTAGAAGAATGCAGATTGAAGTCCCTTCCTCCTCCAGTTATCTTTAAGAGGAATTATTACTGCAGTCAAGAAGGTAGAGAGTTGGCCAGATTACCTCTTATATCTGGTGGTCTTAGTAGAAGGTTGGTAACTTAATAAACGCAACCAACTATAAAGGTTTTGCAGTGAGCTAGGCATTATTTTAAGTGTTTTATATATTTTTCTGCATTTATTCAAGTGAACCTCTGAGGTAGATTCTAATTTTCATCTGATTTTATAAAGGAATATGTGAGCTACCACAGAGTTTATAACATAGAGTATTGAGAATAGCATTTAATAATAGGTATGAACACTGAAGGTAGCCCAGCTCAAGCATTATTTGCCATACTTTGCCATTCTGCGTGTGTGGGGCTCTGGGCTCTGTTCATGTACTAGAACCCCATTCTCAGACACCAAGGGTGCTCACTAGAAACAGAACCCAGGAGGCCTTTTGTAAAATGTGTATAAAATACCAAATGAAGGCACATTACCCTTTGGGCTAGAGCCCTCTTTTGGAAAAGAAGTCCTGCTCTCGAACATTCTTTGGATGAGAATTTGGTCTATATGTTTTGAGAATGAGGAAAGCAGAAGCCTTAGCCCATATTGTCCCCACTTTCCAGAGTACTCCCCATATCCATTCCTCCCTCTCAGCTCCTCAAAATAAAACTTATAACTACCATCCCAGAAAGGGTGGTTGATGAATGCCTGCTTCATCAGCCTAATCTTTGTGTGTAGACTGAATTCCTTCAGGGCTCTGAGGCTTGTCTCACTGATGTAGGGCTGAGTGAGTAGAGCATACCTTCTAGGCCTGCACTATTCTCTGTCCAATGTGGTAGCTACCATCCACAAGTGACTCTTGAGAGCTTGAAATGGAGCTGGTCCAAATTGAGAGGTGCTATAAGTATGAAATGTACATTGGATATCAAAGGCATAAGGAAAAAAAGTTCCATCTCTCAATTTTTTGATACTGCTTACATGTTGAAATGATACTAGTTTGATATATTAGGCTGTCTAAAATATACTTCTTAATTTGACCCGCTTGTTATTAAATTTCATCAGTTTATTTTTTTATGTGGCTACTAGAAAAGTTAAAGTTGGATATGTCGGTCACGTTACATTTTTGCTGGACAGCGCAGATTTAGACTATAGACTGGTTGTGTGGGCAGCTGCCACCAGAGGGCAGTGCCCTCCCTGATTGCCAGGTCACCCTGCTGGCCAGCACTCACTCTTGGTACTCTGTGCAGTTTTGGAGGTCCACCAGTTCTCACGGGACGCCAGTGTGGCCGAGGCCTGGCTGCTCGGACAAGAGCCATACCTATCCAGCCGAGAAATAGGCCAGAGTGTGGATGAGGTGGAGAAGCTCATCAAGCGCCACGAGGCTTTTGAAAAGTCTGCAGCAACCTGGGACGAGAGGTTCTCTGCCCTGGAAAGGCTGACAACGGTAAGTGACTGCTGGATGCCAGGGGTGCTTTGCTTGTTGGTTCCCATTGGCAGCTGCTTCTGTCTGCTCACCACCTAGACCAGAGAATTCATGTTATTGTTCTGTTTTTAGAAACAGTGAGGACCTTCCTGAAATGGTTGTTCTCTTGATCCAGGACCTGGAAGACTATCCAGGACAACTACTCCCTAAGTTACTCCTGGATACCTAGATTTGTGATCACTTTTACGATAGCTACCTGCCGGGGAATTGATTGAGTGGGCTTTGCTTTTCTCTTTTGATCTGTTTTTCTTCTTATATCTCATGAAAGCTTTGCTTTGTAGGTGAGTTTGTTAGTCTTGCAGTTTTCTTCAGGTTTTCAGAATTAGAATTTCTGTCAAGTAATAGCTGGATCCCAGACCATTGAAAATTCTCCCCATTCCTGATCGTTTCTTCTGTCACCATTAAAATTAAAGCTTTACAATAGGGCTTACTCACTGGTATTTCCTCTCCTATGACACTTGTACTCCTGGTAGAAAGCTGATCCTTTATGGTGTACGAAAATGGTGTTCTTCCTGGTTTCTACAGGTCTGGGGACTTAAAACATACCTGCATACTTTGTGTCAAACGGAATACTTTTAGTACGTACATACTGCTTATGGAATGGCTTAGTTTCAATTAGACTACCCTGTGGCTTTTGTTTATGTGTTATTTGGGTTTGAGCTGAACACAAATGCCTACCACAGCACAAGAAGCTTCCTTGAGATTTATTGTAGCTCTGTGTCTGGTGTTTGAGCTCTGATGGGAAGTAAACGTGGACCCTCACGCTCAGGTGCTTTCTTCCTAGATGAAGTTGAAAGCTGCATAGTTGGTTTAGAAATTAAACCCATGTCCCAGGGGACATGCAAACCCCATGGAGTAGGCCTGTGTGTCACACAGATCTCTGTTTGCAGTAGTTTGGGGTTGTAGCTGCAGATCCTGTGATCCCAGTGCCATCTTGCTGGATGTTAAGAGTTTGTGGTTGTCCAGCGTGATCCAGTGTGGAAAACTCAGACAGGAGGGCTTTCTGGGTTCCTCTAGAACACTTTCCTTAATTGGAGCAGAGTTTGGGGCTCTGCTGAACATTATCGTGTTCTCTCTCAGTTGGAGTTACTGGAAGTGCGCAGACAGCAAGAGGAAGAGGAGAGGAAGAGGCGGCCGCCCTCTCCCGAGCCGAGCACGAAGGCTTCCGAGGAGATGGAGTCCCAGCAGCAGTGGTGAGTCATGGGCAGCCTGCCCTCCTCAAGTCTTAGTTTCAGTGGCAAGTGAGGTTTGGAGAGCATCTTTTCTAAGCTTGTGCTATGCTAGGCCTTGCCACATGCCCTTCCTCTTAATTCTGTAGAGTACTTAGAATCCGTGCAGTCACCCCAGGATGACATTGGAGAACAGGGACTTATCCACAGTCACATTGCTACTGTGTAGGCGGCAAAAGTGGAGCGTGGACAGTGCTCACTCAACTGCCTGCACACGCACGCACAAACACACCCTCACTCAGAATTTCCATGTGACTAAATGGATGGAGTGAACCACCCAGATTTCAGGCCAGTGATTATGTGGTGATATTTTTTGAATGTCCTTCACGTAAAGAACAGAAATTATTGTCTATTTCTGAAAAGCTAATTATTGTCTTGTGGTAAGAGCCCCATGCCAACCCTGAATGCTGCCTTTATTGGGGAGAAAAAGCATGCCTGTGGTCTTATTCTCTACCTAGAGTTGGTTTGGAACACTTGGGAAGTTCTTAAAAAGAAATTACGTTATGTAAAAGGGGGTTGCGTATGTTTTTCTAAGAGAAAATCTATAATAAAGTTGACTGATGTTCTTCTCTCTCATCCTCTGTTTTTCTCCCTCTCCTCCCTCTCCCTCCGTTCCCTCCTCTGTCCTCCTTCCCTGCTTTACCTAACAGGGATACCTCAAAAGGAGAGCAAGTTTCCCAGAACGGTTTGCCGACTGAACAGGGATCTCCACGGGTTAGTTACCGCTCTCAAACCTACCAAAACTACAAAAACTTTAATAGCAGACGGACAGCCAGTGACCAGCCGTGGTCTGGACTGTGAAGTTCACTACCATTTGTCAAGAACCACTCTTTCCAAATCCTGTTGGTTTGACCTTTTGGCTTCCACTTCACCCACAGTGTTAAAATTTTCCCTAATTCGTAGGCTTCCTTGGTTTCATATTTGTTTGCATTTAATTCATGTTTATTTGGGTCTTTTAATGATGGATGCTCAGTTGCCTTAAAGCAACATTCTTAATTTTTTGTTTATTTATTGTGAGCTTTTTACTTTATTAAGATTTTACAGCGAAAGCCTTACATGAGTTATTGAAATTAAATGAGATTACAGCAAAATGAAGAAGAAAACTAGAATCCGACAGGTATGACATCCAGTTATACTAACAGGGTGCAATACTGCACTACACAGAGCCCCCTTTACAGATGTTATTAACCTGCAATAGTTGAATAGGAACTAGGAAGACTGGGATAAGAGGAAGGAGATTCTTAGTACTAAGATTAAAACTGTAAGTCACCTGTGTCACATTCCATGAAGGATGCCTTTATTCATTGAAAATGAGCAAGGAAGAAAAGGGGGGTGTGGTTGGATCTACTTGGGAAGCGCTATTAATTTTAGGTGCAGAATCTGAAATGATTTTGAGACCCTTGGATTATTTATTTTTCCAAATGAGTTCCTCTCATTTTTTTCTGCCAAGACCTGAATTGAGACTTCTAGGCTTACTTGCAGCAAATAACGCAGCCAGCCTCAGGAGTGAAGTGCCTTTTGACCTCTGCCGCACCCCCCACGTCTTGATCACTGTCGGCACCACCGTGACGCCCAATGTGGCGGGTGGCAGCGGCTCTCAGCATGTTTCGGAAGCCTGCCTCTCAGACTTCCAGGCCTCTTCATTCAGTTGATGACTTCAGGGTGTCAGACTGTTTAAGTTTTTCAAACAAACAGAACAGAAGCCTTTCTGGTTCACCCTGATTACTTGAACCATGCATGTGGTGGACCACCCCTAGGAGCCGTTGGACACCGCTTGGCTTCAGGAGTAATTTTAGTGTCTGTGTAGACAAATTTCGTTGTATGTCTCATATGGATCTTCTCATTTATTTTTCATTTTCTCACGACCTTTTGTGGAGTTCTCCAATAAGGAGTCTTTTAGGATGGCATTTATCAGACCACCAGCAGGGATTGAATATGTTTTAACATAAATTCTATTCCTTAGGAATAAAAGCTTATGAAAGAGGGGATTTCCTGGTACTGATAAAGACAGAACAGAACCAAATCCATACTACATCAAAGCCTTGTGAGACAGTCACTTGCTCATTTGCCATATTTAGATGTTAGTGAAATCAGAAACCTGTTTTGATATGTGTTTTCCATGAGTTAAGTCTGATTTGTCTTTTCATTTCATGATGCATGTCTTTTTTTTTTTTCTTTTGTCAGGATAACATCATATAGCATCTTGTTTGTTTTTCCTTATTTCTATGTACATATCTATCTACTTGTAACTGTAGATGGGTATATAGATAGATGCCAAGCTTCTTATGTTCTGGGGGTAGTGTGCACCATTATTGGGTCTCTGCCTTAAACACACCAAAATTCATTTTAGAAAAAACTACTGCTTTATCTTTTGGTTATTAGGGAGCCCTGACATGTGTTTCTGGCTCCAAATTCTGTGTGTCATTGATCTATATGTATATATGTGATGTTTCATATATATATATATATATGTTTAAATTTTATATCATC
This sequence comes from Panthera uncia, assembly GCF_023721935.1. Taxonomy (NCBI): domain Eukaryota; kingdom Metazoa; phylum Chordata; class Mammalia; order Carnivora; family Felidae; genus Panthera; species Panthera uncia. The sequence continues at coordinate 71,487,422 of NW_026057578.1, forward strand.
TGGAATAACACCCAATTTTATGCTTTTTTGTATTCAGAAGACAAAAAAAAGGAAAAAAAAAAAGAAACCACGTAAGCACAGAGAAGGAGTGCTATAATGTTTTTGGCATTTGTTCTCATGCCTATTTTTATCTAGATTTTTAAATTTGTAGCTTGCCAGAACAAATTTTTTATTATAATTGAAAAAAGAAAAGCCTTTTCATTCTTTTGAGTTGTGGTGCAGAGACTCAAGTTAATGAACTTGAAAATAGTGTTGCTTCATGCACTTAGAAAACCAATCAGGTGTTTCTTGTGCTACTAGTTGTCACGTTGCATTTATGCTCATTCACCTCCTGATTTAAAGATCTCAGGTGTACCCAGCCACTAAAGCACTCTGGACTAATCGCTAAAGAGAAGCAATGTGGGGGGGGGGGGGGGGGGGGGGGGGGCGAGTCACATGTATGGTCATAGCGCTATGATTTGCTTTTGATGTTTGTCTCTAGTGATGTGTTGTCTGTTGGCATGCTTCAGCACATGTCCATTAAAATTCATTTTGTTCCTTTTATTTCCCTTGTTTTCTTGGTTTAGTGATTCATTTGCATAAACATTAATTATCTCTGCATACTGGTTTGGGGTTTTCTCTTTCCTTCTAACTCTAAAGAAAAAAATTTTTGCTGCAGAATTTCCCCCAGAAGAGGCTTCCCTGGCCTTCACCTACCTTGAAGTCTGACCAAATGCTATATATGTTAGCCTTTTTTCAGAAAATGCTACTCCGTCCAGGTCACTGCTGTCACTAGCAGTTTTTAAGTCACAGCTGCAGCACTAATTTTTTTTAACCTGGTTTCTATACACACTAACCTTATGTTTCCCTGGACTCACCTGGCACAGGCCTTTCAAACCAAACTCACACTTCCTTCCCATCAGAAGTCTCCTGAAATTCCACACTAGAACAGATTTGTCAACTTCAAAATCCATTCACTTTCTTTGGACTCAGGGTTTTGTTTTTTGGTTGTTATTTCTCTTCCTGCATCTCTCCTTTAAAAGTGAAAGAAAAGAGAAATATTTAAATAGCCTGTCGCTCATAAGCACGCGTCTACAGGGTGTCACGAGACCAGGATAATCACACGTACACCCCCTCTCCCCGTGTCTTCCTGCCCTAAGACTCCATTTTCCACATTGCTTTGTGGGTAAAGGGTTCCGGTCACAAACACCCTTAAATTGCAAAGCCTCTCGTTCACCCTAAACCCTGATGGTGGCAGTGATAGTTTGTGTATGTGGAATAGAAACTCCTGACTCCCACCCACCCACGTAGATAGAAGACCTGAATGAGCGATCCAGTTCCTGAGAGTTGACATATCTGAGTGTTGAAGGCAGTGGTGGTCGTTCTACCATTTATCCTGCTGAGGTTGTTGCTGCTAACTTGTCATTTTGGTTCTGGGCAGCAGTGGCGGGGGACGTATCTAATGAACGTTGCCATTGACACCTCCATGTTTGTCCGTGTACAAGGGGTGCAGGTTGTCTGTAATCCACTAAAGCGTCAGCCACACCCAGCTTTAGTAACTTGCTAATCCCGTGCCCTGGGTGTACCCGCCGGGGGCCGCGACAGTTAATGGTACACAGTTGATGGTACACAGGCTGAAAGCGATAATGAACCAAGACCCTACTGCATTTCCAAAGCCGAAAAGCCCTGAGGGTTACAATATAAATGAGCTTGGGAAGGAACAGCTCCCGAAGACGTCTCCAGCCTGCCGGTCAGAGCCGCGGGAAGCCTGGCTGTGTCTGGGCTTTCTCGTCTCAGTGCAGCAAGGCACCGTGATCAACCAACACGTGATGGGGAAGGCCCTGGTTCTGTCTGTGTTTGGGGGTAAATAGCCGTGTGGTGTTGAGTGACTGTGATTGGCTTTTCCAGCTCCTTTAACACAAACTACAACCCACTCACGATACAACTCCGGCAGATGTGGTTAAATTGATGTTTGTTGACTTGCCTCATTTCCTTCCAGCTCTTAAGTTCCAAAATCTAACTGGGATGGTAGATGTGAAATGCATGATTGTCATCCTAATTTCTGCATGTGTTTATGATGATGTGTTGAGGGGTGGGGGAGGAGAGCCAGAGCATTTTCAGAAACCGGAGGTCTTTCTTGTCTTACTCTGGGGGAATGCTGTGTAGTTCTGATAGAGTTGTCTGTCGACCTATTTGTGAATGCCCTTTCGCTTCAACTTCCAGCTCTTCTGGTGACGTCCTTGGTTGTAAGGTGGCTGCTGTATAACGTCCACTCTCTCATATTTAATATGTGTGATTGTTCCTGTTGTCCTTTTGTTTTAAAGTAACCACAAGAGGAAATGATCTGAGTTCCATTAGAGAAAATGGATTGATCAGAGGAGCAGAGTGCAGTAAAACTCATCCTGGCATTTCGCTTTTCTCATCTTCCCATAAGCGGGCAGGCATTAATCCCTTCCCACCTTCTAATGTCCTTGGTGTCCAGCTGGCTTTGTGGGATGTTGCAATGGTTTTACTGTACTGCCTCGATCTGTGCCAGGCATTTATACACAGCCACGTGTGCGAGTCAGAGCGTATGTGGTCGCCCCTGTGGCTCACGGGGTTAGCTGAATGGCCTCTCCGCTGTCCCTAGATGGCAGAAGCGGTGGACACAAGCGAAATGGTCAACGGCGCCGCAGAGCAAAGAACAAGCTCAAAGGAGTCTAGCCCCATCCCCTCCCCCACGTCCGACCGCAAAGCCAAGACTGCCCTCCCGGCCCAGAGTGCCGCCACCTTGCCAGCCAGAACCCAGGAGACGCCTTCGGCCCAGATGGAAGGCTTCCTGAATCGGAAGCACGAGTGGGAGGCTCACAATAAGAAAGCCTCAAGCAGGTAACAGCAGCAAAGGCTAAGGCAGTAAGATGGGAAATCAGCCCATTAAAGAAAGAGGCATCCGCTTGCAAGTTGAATTGGGGGGACAGGGGGTTGCTTGTGAAGTCCATTTGTTCTTGGCTTCCTGGGCGTCACGTTTTTCTTAGGGCTGACATTGGAAGTTGGGAGGAGAGTGCTTATTATTCACTTAATAATAATAAGTGCTTCTTATTCACAGAAAGAAGGTTAGTTAAGTGTGCATAAGAATTGCAAAAAAGGGGCCTTTCTAGTACTTCCTGAGAAGGAATGTGCTACATGGAGGCTAGGGAATCTTCCTTAAAGTGAAGTGTTCTTTCTTGTGAGATTTTTCTTAAGACATTCATTTCCCCAGATATATCTCCCTGTCGGTGTTTATATTCACTATCTCCCAATAAACCCTACTTTTATTATTTTACGGATAAGGAAATGGAGGTTCTGTGTGTTTAAAAAAGCCCATTCTTTAGAACCTGGTAAATGGTGTTAACTGGGGTGAAATTCCTATCTGACTCCAAAGCCAGTGTGCTTAACCAGTAAACCATTCTGCCTGAGACCACCTTTTACAGTTGTACAAGTCAAACATTAGACCAGGAAATCCCATCTAAGCTGCCATCCACATTGAGTACAACATAAATTTATATGTTAATATAGGTAGGTGGCAGTAAAGTAACTTCTGATAAAATCAGTAAATCATGACAGTTTGCCATATCGTGGCGGGAAAGACCATCCTTTTCTGATTCATCCCGAGTTTCCACATGTGCTAATGGCTCTGGATTTGCCTCCCTGTCACATCCCCAGGCCACATCAGGATTAAAGCTGAGGTCCTGGAGGAGCTGCTTAAGGACAGGCATGTTTCAAATGAGAAGCCTTCCCTGTACAGCATCACCACAAGAGGATAGTACAGCAGAGAGTATCCACACCAGCAAAAAATCTTTCCCATCAGAGCCAAGAGTATTTTTTTAATAGAAGAGGGCACCGTGTTCTTCCCCAGACTCTGAGAAACACCTACCGCTGTACCAACGTGTACACTGTCCCAGTGGCCCACGGAGGAATTTTGTTCCATGGTTCAGTTTAAGCAGAATTTAGGAAAGGCTTTTAACAGTGGGTCACATCACATTGTGTGTGGATTGTTTTCATGTTAATCAGATTCTTAATTCTTTAAGGAAGTGTGGTCTAGAACCTTGACGTTTCTTTCTTTACTGCTCAGGTCCTGGCACAATGTTTATTGTGTCATAAATAACCAAGAAATGGGTTTCTACAAAGATGCAAAGACCGCTGCCTCTGGAATTCCCTACCACAGCGAGGTCCCTGTGAGTTTGAAAGAAGCCATCTGTGAAGTGGCCCTTGATTACAAGAAGAAGAAACACGTGTTCAAGCTAAGGTGAGAGGTGCTGCATTTCTTGGTTCCCAAGAGTAATGTCCCTGTTTATTTTCACTCTGGGGGTTGGTTTTACTAGGCAGATACTGCGATCAGTCAGTTCTTTCTCTCTGCCATTAGAAAAAAAAACACCAATGTGGAATACTACATGGCAATGAGAAAGAATGAAATATGGCCTTTTGTAGCAACGTGGATGGAACTGGAGAGTGTTATGCTAAATGAAATAAGTCATACAGAGAAAGACAGATACCGTTTGTTTTCACTCCTGTGTGGATCCTGAGAAACTTAACAGAAGACCATGGGGGAGGGGAAGGGAAAAAAAAAAGGTTAGGGAGGGAGCCAAAACCTAAGAGACTCTTAAAAACTGAGAATAAACTGAGAGTTGATGGGGGGTGGGAGGGAGGGAGGGTAGGTGAGGGATATTGAGGAGGGCACCTGTTGGGATGAGCAAATTGGTTGGAAACCAATTTGACAATAAATTTCATATTAAAAAAAAAAATAAAACACCACTGAACCTAGTGCAATTTGGCACATGTCTCAGTTTGGATCTTTAGGGACCGTGGCCAGTCACAGGCCTCCCTGTGGTTAATGGCACAGCTCGACCTTGAAGAAAACAGCTTTGTTTTGATAAGCTGGAACTTACTGTCTCCTAAGACAGGGTGAACTGTTCACATCTCACAATTTAAGGGAAGCTTAGAAAAATAGTTTACCCATCTTTGCAGCTTATCCAGACCCAGGAGATGCTATTCTTTGCTCAAGAGCTAGCTAGGGGTGGGTCAATTGAGTCATCCTCGAGCCAGATGGAGACAAGTAGGAAGCAATGTTTAGAACTGGGTGTCCGTGCTCCCCTGACTTGCCCAGCAGATGTTCTAGCTGATTCTGGTAATATCTAGTTCCAAGTGTCTTTAGCTTGTAGAACACACACCTGTACTCCCCACAGAATGGATCCAAGCTTAGAAGTTTTTCTTATACTGGGAAATGGACAGAAAAATCATTTTATCCGCTAGAAAGTAAACATGTTAGTGGTTACAATTTTAATTAGTTTAATACTAATATGATCTATTGCCTTGGGACCTGAAAAGCTTTGGTCTTCAGTTCTGCATTTCTGTCCTGTCAGTTGGAATAGGCTGAAGACTGCAAATGAGAGTCTCAAAGGGTGTGACTTCTTCAGCTCTTTCAAGGAGCACTGGAGGCAGGCTTTTCAGAACTTGGAACGTTTGCACTCTGTAAGACAAGGCGCAGACAGCCTGGCTCCCTGGCTGCCTCCCTCCCCCTTTGTTCTCCCTTGATGCAGGTTCAGAGGGTTAGCATATTGGCAAAGGGTACTTACCCTCCCCACCCCACCCCACCCCCCAGGATCACTCCTTCTGTACCTCAGTGAAGTGAATGAGTGAGCCCTCTAAACTAGTGACTTTTCAGTATCAGGGATGGCCTTGTAAGGACAGTTTCTTTTACTATGTACCATAGAACAAGAGAAATCTAGATCTTTTATTTATGTCTGTTTAAAAACTCTGGTATTTATAAATTGGGGGATGCCAGCTCTATAGCAGAATTTCAAAAAAGAATCATAATTTTTTAATCCCAGTATAATTAACAATACAGTGTTTTATTAGTTCCAGGTGTACAGTGTAGTGATTCAGCAATTCTATATACATATATTGCTCACTGCTCATCACGATAAGTGTCCTCTTTGTCTCCTTCACCTCTTTCATGTGTCCCCCCACCTACCTCCCCTCTGATAACTATCGTTTTGTGGTCTATAGTTAAGAATGTGTTTCTTGGTTTTCCTCTCTATTTTTTCCATTTGTTCCATTGTTTTGTTTGTTAAATTCCACATATGAGTGAAATCATACAGTATTTGTTTTTGATGTATTTCACTTAACTTTATATTTTGTAGGCCCATATATGTCGTTGCAGATACCAAGATTTCATTCTTTTTTATGGCTGAGTATTACTCCATTGTGTGTGTGTGTGTGTGTGTGTGTGTGTGTGTGTGTGTGTTTGTGTGTGTGTGTATAAATACATATAGATCACATCTTTATACATTCATCTATCGATGGGCACTTGGGTTGCTTCCATACTGTGGGTATTTTAAATAATGCTACAGTAAACATAGGGGTGCATATATCTTTTTGAATTAATGTTTTCTTTTTCTTTGATTAAATACTCAATAGTGGAATTACTGAATCATGTGGTAATTCTGTTTTTAATTTTTTGAGAAACCTCCATACAGTTTATCACAGTGGCTGTACCAGTTTGTGTTCCTGCTAACAGTGTGTGAGGATTCCTTTTTCTTCACATCCTCATCAACACTTGTTGTTTCTTGTGCTTTTGATTTTAGCCATTCTGACAGGTGTGAGGTGATACCTCACTGTAATTTTGATTTGTATTTCCCTGATGACTAGTGATGTTGAGCGTCTTTTCATGTGTCTGTCCATCTGTATGTTTTCTTTGGAAAAATATTCATGTCTTCTTGCCATTCTTAATTGGATTATTTTGGGGTTTTTTGGTGTTCAGTTGTATAAGTTCTTGATGTGTTTTGGATTACTAACCTTTTATCGGATATGTCCTTTGCAAATATCTTCTCCCATTCCATAGGTTCCCTCTTAGTTTTGCTTATTGTTTGCTTCCTGTTCAGGAGCTTTTTATTTTGATGAAGTCCCAATAGTTTACTTTTGCTTTTGTTTTCTATTACCTCAGAAGACATCTCTATAAAAATGTGGCTATGGCTAATATCAGAGAAATTAGTGCCTATGCTCTCTTCTAGAGTTTTTATGGTTTCAGGTCTCATAGTTAGGCCCTTAATCCATTTTGAGTTTATTTTTGTGTATGGTATAAGAAAGTGGTCCAGTTTCATTCTTTTGCACATTACTGTACAGTTTTCCCAATACCATTTGTTGAATGAACTTTTTCCCATTGCATATTCTTGCCTCCTTTATCAAAGATAAATTGACCATATAATTGTGGGTTTATTTCTTGGTTTTCTATTCTGTTCCATTGATTTTGTGCCAGTATTTTTGTGTCATACTGTTTTGATTACTACAGCTTTGTAATGTATCTTGAAATTTGGGATTGCGATATCTCCAATTTTTTTTGTTTGTTTGTTTGTTTTGGGTTTTTTTGCTTTCCAAGATTTCTTTGGCTACTCAGGGTCTTTCATGGTTCCACACAGATTTCAGGATTATTTGTTCTAGTTCTGTGAAAAAATACTGTTGGTATTTTGATAGAGATTGCATTAAATCTGTAGGTTGGTTTGTGCAGTATGGACATTTTAACAGTGTTTTCCCCAGTCCATGAGCCTGGAACATCTTTCCATTTGTTTGTGTCATCTTTAGTTTCTTTCATCAGGGTTTTATAGTTTTTGGAGTCTTACACCTCCTCGGTTAAGTTTATTCCTAGCTATTTTAATTATTTTTGGTGGAATTGTAAATGGGACCTTTTTCTTAAGATTTTATTTTTAGGGGCACCTGGGTGGCACAGTTAAGCATCCAACTCTTGATCTCGCTCAGGTCATGATTTCACAGGTTCGGGAGTTTGAGCCTCATATCAAGCTGTGCATTGATGCACAGAGCCTGCTTGGGGTTCTGTCTCTTCTCTCTGCCCCTCCCCTGCTTACGTGCACACTTGTGCGCTCTCTCTTTCTCTCTCTCTCAAAATAAGTAAACTTAAAAATTGTTTTAAAGATTAGATTTTATTTTTAAGTAATCACTACACCCAACGTGGGGTTGGAACCCACAACCCAGAGATCAAGAGTCACATGCTCCACCGACTGAGCCATCCAGGCACCTTAGGACTGTTCTCTTAATTTTTCTTTCTGCTACTTCTGTTCATGTATAGAAATGCAACATATTTCTGTATATTGATTTTTATATCTTGCAACCTTAGTGAATTTGTTTATCAGATCTAGTAGTTTTCTGGTGGAGACTTTAGTGTTTTCTATATATAACGTTGTCATTTGCAAATAGTGACTGTTTTACTTTTTCCTTATCAATTTGGATGCCTTTTATTTCTTTTTGTTGTCTGATTGCTGTGGCTAGGGCTTCTAGTACCATGTTGAATAATAAAAGCAGTAAGAGTAGACACCCTTGTCTTGTTCCTGACCTTAGGGGGAAAACTCAGTTTTTCCCCCTTGAGGATGTTGTTGGCTGTGGGGTTTTCATAGATGGCCTTTATTATGTTGAGGTATATTCCCTCTCACTTTGTTTGTTTTGGTTTTGTTTTTGTTAAGTAGGTCTCATACCCAGCGTGGGGCTTGAACTCACGACCCTGAGTAAAGAATTGTATGCTCTACTACGAACTGAGCCAGCCAGGCGTCCCTAAACCTACTTTTGAGGGCTTTTGCTGCATCTATTGAAATAATCATGTTTTTCATCCTTTTTCTTGTTGATGTGATGTATCACCGTTGATTGATTTGCAAGTACTGAACCACCCTTGTAACCCAGGAATAAATCCCACTTGATTGTAGTGATTTTTTTTAATGCATTGTAGATTTGGTTTGCTAATATTTTTTTTTTAAGTTTTTTATTTAAGTAATCTCTACACCCAACATGGGACTCAGACTCACGACCCCAAGGTCAAGAGTCCAGTGCTCTTCTGACTGAGCCAGCCAGGTACCCCAACGGTTTGCTAATATTTTATTGAGGATTTTGCATCTATGTTCATCAGAGGTACGGTCCCATAGTTTCTTTTTTTGTAGTATCTTGATCTGGTATTGCTATCAGGGTCATGCTGGCCTCATAGAATGAATTTGGAAACTATCTTTCCTCTTTTGTTTTTTGCAATAGTTTGAGAAGAATAGGTATTAACTCTTCTTTAAACGTTTGGTTGTTTGGTTGAGGAGCAGCTGGGTGGCTCAGTCACTTAGACTTCTGATTTCGGCTCAGGTCATGATCTCATGGTTCATGAGTTTCAGCCCCACTTCGGGCTCTGTGCTGGCAGTGTGGAATTCTCTTTCCCTCTCTCTGTCCCTCCCTGCTCACTCGCTCGCTCGCTCTCCCTCCCTTTCTCTCTCCTTATCTCCCTCTCTCTCTCAAAGTAAATAAACTTTTAAAAAGTTTTTAAAAATAATAAGTGCTTGGTCGAATTCACTTGTAAAGCCATCTAGTTCTGGACTTACGTTTTGGGGAGTTTTTTGATTACTGATTCAGTTTCATTGGTGGTAATCAGTCTATTCAAATCTTCTATTTCTTCCCGATTCAATTTTTGGACGTTATATGTTTCTAGGAACTTACCCATTTCTTCTAGGTTGCCCAGTTTTGTTGGCATGTGAGTTTTCATAATATGCTTTTATAATCCTTTGTGCTTCTGTAGTGTCAGTTATTTCTCATGTTTTATTTCTGATTTTGTTAATTGAGTCCTTTTTTTTTTTTTTTTAATGAATCTGGCTAAGGATTTATCAATTTTGTTGATCTTTCCAATGAACCAACTCCTGGTTTCATTGATCTCTCATACTGTTTTTTAGTTTCTTTTTTTTTTTTTTTTCCCTGCTCTTTTATTTCCTTCCTTCTACTACTGGTTTAGGGTTTTGTTCTTTTTCTAGCTCCTTTAGATGTAAGATTAGGTTGTTTAAGATTTTTCTTCCTTGTTTAATGAATTCTGTATTGCTGTAAACTTCCCTCTTAGAACAGCTTTTGCTGCATCCCAAAGATTTTGGACCATTGTGTTTTCATTTTCATTTGTCTCCCCCATTTCCTCTTTGATTTCTTGTTTGACACATTAATTGTCGAATAGCATGTTATTTAATCTCCATGTATCTGTGTTCCTTCTAGATTTTTTTTCTTGTGATTGATTTCTGGTTTCATAGCATTGTGATCGGAAATGATGTATGATATGACTTTGATCTTCTTTAATTTGTTGAGACTTGTTTTGTGGCCTAATATGTGATCTTTTCTGGAGAATGTTCCATGTGTACTTGAAAAGAATGTGTATTCTACTGTTTTAAGATGGAATGTTGTGAATATGTTAGACCCATCTGGTCTAATGTGTCATCCAAGCCAGTTTTTCTTGTTGATTTCCTGTTTGGATGATCTGTCCATTGATGTAAGTGGTGTGTTAAAGTCCCCTACTGTTATTATATTACTATTGATTACTTCCTTTATGTTTATTATTAACTGCTTTATGTATTTGGGTGCTTTCATGTTGAGTGCATAAATATTTATAATTGTTACATCTTCTTGTTGGATTGTTCCCTTTATGGTTATGTAATGAAAGGACTTAGAATTTTTAAAGCATTTTCTCTTAAATTCAGTGTAGAGCAATGATTCAGGTGCTCCTTTGTCACAGCAAAGCCAGATATTGATTGTTTTGGGGGCATTTTTTATCCTGCCAGTGGATTGAAACATTAAGTTTTGTGTATATTATATTGGCCCAATTATATAGCTTCTTGATGTTGAAGGTGCTGTTTCTCGGCCTTTGTGGGTCCTGGGCACAGCTGGTGATGTATGCAGAGCTCTGATGGGCAGTTCTGGTAGGATTCCAGTGGCCTGCTTATATCCACATAGGTTTTGGGAACTGAGGGTTTTGTTTCTTCCTAAGTCAAATTGTGACTGACTTCTTCCTTCAATTTACAGACTAAATGATGGCAATGAGTACCTCTTCCAAGCCAAAGATGATGTAAGTTTTTAAGATTCATTTCTCTCTGTAGTTAGGTATTTGCAAGTGTTTATTGGCATAATAAGCTTCATCTACAGTGTTCCATATAGAAGTAATGATCAGCCATGGCTTCTGTCATCTGGTCTCCACAGTCACTAACAACAGGAAGCTGTTTGGTTCCCCTTATATCTCTAGGGGGCAGTGAATGGCATCTCACTGTGTCTTTGCCTGTCAGGAGAGCTAGTACCAGGACCCTGAAGTTGACAGTGGAAAATCTCCCCCCACCTCACCCCCCAACTCCCGTTGCAGTGGATGAGGCACAGTGAAGTGTTTCCAGGACCGGATGTGGATCCTGAAGTCCAGTCACAGGGCCTCCCTGCTGCACTCCACCACCTCTACCTGACCATTCCATGGTTGTACCCCTCCTTGCAGGGAGAGAAGGTCTGCTGACGGAACCACAACATGGGCAGTGCTTTAGATTTGAAAAACCAACTTCTGTTAAATTTATGCAGGCTTGTATATCAAATATATTTCATTTTTTTTTAAAAAGTAAAAGAAGAAGGAATTTATAGAGGTGGGAGCTGACACCCCCACCAGTGGAGACCCATCTTCCCATTCCTCCACGTTTGTAGGTCCACATACTAGAATGGTGACTTCTGAAGGATACTGTAAACCGAGTTCTCAGGAGAGCTGAACCGTGTTCACTCTGCGCAGGCCTCTTTGGGAACTGCTTGCCTCTCAGTTAGCTAGGAGCCCCTGTTGGCCAGATGCACTGTTCCCAAGCTTTCTTACCAACGGAGGCACACTGGTGGGGCAGGTGGAGCAAGAGCATTTCGAGCCCACCTCTCTTACTTGAGTCTCACCTGTGCCTCCTTTGTCCAGGAGGAAATGAACACATGGATCCAGGCCATCTCCTCTGCCATCTCCTCTGATAAACACGAGGTGTCCGCCAGCACCCAGAGCACGCCAGCATCCAGCCGGGCACAGACCTTGCCCACCAGCGTCGTCACCATCACCAGCGAGTCTAGCCCTGGCAAGCGGGAGAAGGACAAAGAGAAAGACAAGGAGAAGAGGTTCAGCATTTTTGGCAAAAAGAAGTGAACTCCTTTCCTTCACCTCCTGCCCTTCTCTTACCTTTTCAGTGAAACTCCAGCATGCAAGCTCAGAACCAACACATTACTCTCTGTGCCTAATGTTCTTCAATGTGGTTGATTTTTTTTTTTTTATTTATAGAGCATTTCTGGGGGGTGGGGGAAATATACCTAAACACTTTATCTCCAAGTTACAAAAGTTTGAGGTGCAGAGGGAAGACCAGATTTTTTTTAATGAAATTCTATAGATTAGATCTCAATATTTAAGCTGTTCCTCAATTTTGTGAGGCTGCGTTGGAAATAACCTGCCTCTAGTGCTGTTGGTATGCAAGGCAGCGGTGCTTAAACAATATTTCCTGTGCTCACCAGAGACAAAATGTACCAATTTCCTGACACCATTCTCTTCCATTTATTTCCAGTGGTTACCTTGAGTCTTGACTATTAGAAGTGCCCACAACGGGTCTAACCTTGAGTAAACAGATCGTGTATTATGATCTCGCTGCAGCCACAGTGCAGCTCCGTGTTAAATCTACAGACCAAACCGTTTGTATCTGGCATCACTTACTAACACATGACATGCGGCTTTTCTGCATCAACTGCAAGGACAGTTAAGAATGTCGGTATACCGGTATACGAGAAGGAATAGAAAACTGATACTGTTTTAAATAATCTGTAATTTCAATTTTTTTTTTTTTTTGCTGAAATACATTATATTGTATGTTTGAGATAATTCTAGTACAAAGTATAATAAAACTAGATGTATAATAAACCCTTTAAATCATTGGTAAGTGTACAAGTGGAACTGAAGCATTTACTGGACAAAGTAATGTTACTCTAATGGTTACTTGCTCGTGTGTTGCCACACTGTGTTATAATTTGCTTCATTACCTTGCTATTTGATACATAGTGTGCATTTCTTTGTCACTGTAACGATTGTAATGACAAATTTTCATCTTACTGCACAATCAAAATGGCATTGATAGGAATGAACTCCAGAGGCTGGGCCGGAGCAGGGAGGTGGTCGCTCAGGCCTGGCGCTCAGTCGTATGACCTGTACCTCTCAACTTTTGCCCTGTTAAATATATGCTATGTCATTAAATGCTTTTAAATCTAGCACGGTGGGTAATTGTTGTTTTTTCTCCCCTGCGTGCATGCCATGTAGGAAAATTGCAAAGCCAGAAATAGCAAACGGGAAACATTAGACCATCCGTCTGGGTTCCTGTTTTGCATTCTTGTGCGTGTATGGTGCACCAACTTTGGAAACTACGGCAAACAGAATAATAAATATGGAATGTTTTGCAGCTACACATCCAGATTTTATCTTTTATTTATGACAAAGTTAACAGAGAACTTGTTAAACCTGAGTTCTGAGGAGGGCGTTGGCAAACTTTTTCTGTAACGGGCCAGAGATAGCAAATATTTTAGGCTTTGTGGGCCAGACTGTCTCTGTGGAAGCTCTGCTCATTGTGTAATATAGAGGCAGCCATCGATGGCATGTGAAGGAATGGGTCTGGTTGTGTTCCAGTAAAACTTTATTTATGGACACGGATGTGAATTTTAAGTCCTCTTCATGTGCCACATAATATTCTAATTTTTTTTAAGTATTTGAAGTGTAAAATATATCTTATACAGATCATACAAAAAAGGACAACAGGCCAGATTTGGCCCATGGGCCAGTTCAGTGATGCCAGCATAGATCCATAGATCATGGATTAGATATGCATGTTACTTGCCTTTTTTTAATCTGGGTATATTGACTGCATAGCACTTGTATATTTTCCTACATAAAGCAGCAAGGGATGCGAGTATTAGGGGTTTTTGGTGAGCTGTGCCCATGCCTAACGTGATGTTAGTACTGCACTCCACAGTTGACTGGCATTGGAGCTTTCTGGTTACTCCAGAAACTGAGACTTTGTCATCCCTCACTCCTTCCTCTCTCATGCACCCAGGGCCATTTATCTCAGTGTGACACTCCCTTGTCCTTGCCTTACATAAGATTGGAATCATGTCTCAACAGATGATCCTCTCACCAAAATGTTTCATTAAGAAAAAGCATCTTGAAAAATAATCAGGATTGATTATAGCCTACTCTTGACAAAGCCAGGCAGATGGCAGGCAAGACTCACTCAAATGGAAAATAGCCAGCAATTCCAGAATCCCATAAAAAATGTGTATGCATGGGATATTTTGTACATAATTGCAGAGGTTGACCAATCCCTGATTACGAAACTTCACTTTGGTGGTACTGTCTCTCCTTACTGTTCTTGCTGAGGATCTGCTGAGACCCACAGTGGGGAAGACGATGGGCAGTGGAAGGAAAAGCAGCTGCAGCAGAAGACTGGCTTCTGTGGGTCATCAGGGGCTAATGTCAACAGGTGTGATCAGGGAACCCCAACAAGACATGGTGGATGAAGCTACAGGCCATAGAGGATCACGAGTGTCAATCGTATCATGGTAAATATGGGTTTAAAAAAAACGCTGCACACTAGTATTTTGAGGGTTGTACACATTTACCTTTATTGCTATAATGTGCTATTTTGCTTTAATTTTTAGTGATGTGGGTGGGTGATAATACTGGCCTCTGTATATCTGAAAAGTGAGAAGCAAGCAGTAACAAAACTGTCAGGATATGCGATGGGTATTCTTGACTGATTAAAGGTCACTTTTGTCTCACTTGACCATTTCTGAAGTTGGAATGCATCTTCAGTTGATGACACCTCAGGGTTGTGTTTTCTTGGGGGTACTTGGAGTGATGATGCTTTTTATAGTTCCAGTCGTCTTCAGTGGATGAAATAGAGTGTATCAGACTGGGTGGTGGACACATTGTTATCACCAGGTGTTTGGCACTGTTAGGATTGGTTGTGTATGGAGGATCCCATGCTATTTCCCTCTGGATACATTATTTTCATTTCTTAGTTGGACTAAAGTATTTTCTTTGGCTTAGTGGTAAAATTCATATAGGAAAAGTAGGACTAAAAGCTTGAGTGTCTTCCATTATTTAAACTGATTTTTTTCAAGCATGACTCATAACCCAAAAAGCCATAAGAAAAAAAAAAGGAAAAATTGTACTTCAAAGCTCAAGATTTCTGTCACCATTGAGAGTCATAGTGAAACCTTTCACTTTCCACTTCCCAACACTAACAATGACATTATCCTTTTTGAAACTTAAAGATGTCCCATCTTTGGCTGGTAGAAGCCCCTTCCAGTTGGCTTCTGAGTCTTATTGATATAACCCTAGTAATCTTTGATCCTTTCTTCCCTCTCTGGCCTGACAAGCTGTCCCAGGCCCAACCAGGTACATTTCTTGCCTCAGACCTGCAATCAGAAGTCCCTCTAAGAAACCCTGGTTTCTTTTAGTGGAAAATGATATATCAGAACCATAATTTATGTGCTAGAAATGCTCATTACTATTGGGTTAATCCTTTTTTCTGTGTGTATCGGTAGATAAAAATAATTCATGAGTTCATCCTGCAACTCAGGATTGCAGTTTTTGACTTAACATATTCTGTATTATGTCATAATCTTTTCCACCCAGAATCAGCACTCAACGATCAGGGGGCAAAGAATCAGAATATCCTATAACAACTCATGTGCTTTATCACCTGTTACACACATATACTCCTCCGAGTAGCAATACTAATACTGCCACCAATACAATTACTGAGAGCAGTTGGTTGTGGGGTTTTTTTGGTTAAACCTTTTTATGTTGTGATAATTGTGCATTGATTCACATGTGGTTGTAAGATAGAATTCAGTGCACTTTAGCTTTGTCCCCCAATGGTAACGTCTGTAATGTAACTGTAATACAGAATCACATCCAGAATAGGACACTGATGCAGCCAGGACTCAACATTTCCATCCCTGCAGGATCCCCTCCTGCTGCTCTGTTACAGCCATACCTTCCAAGCAACCACCAGTCTGTTCTCCATTGTTAAACATTTGTCCTTTCACAAATGTATCAGTGGAATCACACCGATGTAACATTTTAGGACTGGTTTCTTTTCCCACTCAGCATGATTCTCTGGAGATTCTTCCAGGTTATTGTGTGTCAGTAGTCACTTACATTTTGTTGAGGAGCAGCGGTACGACTGTACCATAGTTCGTGGATTCACTTACTGAAGGACATCTGGGTTGTTTCCAGTTTGGGACTATTATGAACAGAGCTGCTATAACCATTCATGTGGGGCTTTTGGTGTGGACATAAATCTTCATCTCTCTAGAATAAAAAAAAAAGATGCCCAGGAATGTCAAGAACAATTTTTAAAAATATTTTGTATGTGCTCTCTTCATTCCCTGCCGCACCCCTACGCTAGGTCATTTGACTGTAGCTACCATCTGGGCAAATAGTTATTCCGCCCTCTCTCTCTCTTAATCCTTAGTCTTAGTTCTACAAATGACTATTTAACGCTGGCTTCATTTGGTTGTTTGGAGTGTGTCTGTTTCTAAGTAAGTGTCCCCCTCCTGCCACCCTCACCTCCCCTTATTTTCCGCCAGTTCTGAGTCAAGCACTTAAAGTGAAATGCCCTTTTGATGCTTTGAGGACTGAATAAAGATTTCCCAAGGGAGAAATCACTGCGCGTTCAGAGTTTTTCAAGATTTAGACCCACCTTAACCCAGGCTACCCTAGAAAAATGAGTTTTTCAAGTTAAAAAAAAAAAATTCCAACAGGGTTGGCTGCGAGAAAGAATGTTACATCCTGTTTGGGGCTTTGAATGCTTCTTTTGTAAAAAGGTCAGCCTTCTTCTGAAAGAAGGGATTCAGGAAGTGGAACTGGAGGGGCCTCCTCTCTCCCTTTCGTTTAAATTAGGGATCAAGCCGTGTGAGGTGCTAAGCTTCTCTTCCCTGCTGTGGAGGGTGTATGTTCACTGCAGCGGAGGGAGGAAGCGCCAGCCCCGAGCCTCCTGTGGGCTGGGCTGACGTGGGAGAGGCCGTGAGAGGGGGCAGAATTATGTGGCACAATTCAAGAGCCTCGCTTGCGCTCTTTTCTCCGCGGGGGGCGCATAGAGGACACCCCTCAGGAATCCCCGGGTTTCCCCGGGCACGTGGGGTTCGTTGTCCGGGGCTGTCAGCCTTCCTTTCAGACCTGCGGTCAGCTCTCCTCTCGGGGCGTGCTTGTCCTTGTGTAGCTCAGCAGCGCCGAAGCCAGAGGACACCTGTGCTCCCCTGGCCGCCCTGCCCCCACAGGCCTGCGCCCGCTCCGGTGCGCGCACACGGTGATGGCGGGGGAGGGGCGGGGAGGGGGGATTACGTCATGGCCACGAGAGTTGTGTGGGCTTGCGCAAGTTTCCACTCGGCCTTCCCTTCGCCCTTTGGATATTTATCACTCGTTGGGGACCGATTGTGTCTGGGAGTGGGGATGCAGGAGGAGGCCCGGCAACGGGATTTCCAGAAACAGATTCTTTCTCTTGCACAAGCCCGCCAGCCCCGCCCAGCCGGGACTTTCTCCGCCGGGCGCGGCATCCTGCATTCCGGAGTCTGGGCGTTGGGTGCTCCCTGGGCGCTTTCTCCCCCGGAGCTGAAGCAAGCCTTGGCTCACAGCATTTCCTCGGAGAATCCACTCCGTTTTCAGTCGCAGTGAATTGTTTCCAATGTCGCAGGCCGTCGATGTTTTCATCTCCTGTCCAGGGCCTCCCTCTCAGGGAGAGGTCTGTCACAGTCTTCATTAAAATGGCCGTGAAGAGCGTGCATCTGAACCAGTGCTGCAGATGGTGTACAGGCCCATCCCTTTCCTGCTGCCACCGTTACACGTCTGTCCCATCGCTCCCCCTGTCTTTCCTGGGTGCATGTGATTTGATTCCTTCATGCGGCTTGCTTGGCCTCTGCTCTTCTGGGGAAAGGGCGTGGGCTCTGAGCCCAGACTGCCTGGGGTCGTGGCTCCTTCACCAGCCAGCCAAATGACAAGTGTTCCTCCCTGGCCGCCTTTGCAAAGCTCCTACTAAGTGCCATACACGTTGGGGAGCAGCTCCTGCGGACCTTACAGTATGCTACCCTCCTCACCATCTGCTTCATCGGAGCTGGCTCATATGTACATATACATATACATATACATATACATATACATATACATATACATCATATACAAATACATCATATACATATACATATACATATACATATACATATACATATACATATATCCCGAGATTCACTGTTTACGTACAACACCCAGTGCTCATCCCCACAAGTGCCCTCCTCAATGCCCATCACCCATTTTCCCCTCTCCCCCCCGCCCCTCCCATCAACCCTCAGTTTTTTCTCTGTATTTAAGAGTCTCTTAATGGTTTGCTTCCCTCTCTGTTTGAAACTATTTTGTCCCCTTCCCTTCCCCCATGGTCTACTGTTAAGTTTCCTACATTCCACATATGAGTGAAAACGTATGATATCTGTCTTTCTCTGACTGACTTATTTCACTTAGCATAATACCCTCCAGTTCCATCCACGTTGTTGCAAATCGCAAGATTTCATTCTTTCTCATTGCCAAGTAGTATTCCACTGTATATATAAACTACATGTTCTTTATCCATTCATCAGTTGATGGGCATTTAGGCTCTTTCCATACTTTGGGTATTGTTGAAAGTGCTGTTATAAACATTGGGGTACATGTGCCCCTATCAATCAGCACTCCTCTATCTTTTGGATAAATACCTAGTAGTACTATTACTGGGTCATAGCGAGCCTGGCTCTTTTTACCTTTACAAGGGGATAGAAGGAATGGGGCAAAGGCCATTGCACTCCAAAACTCAGTTCCCCCTCTCACGTGAGGTATGCTGCCAACAAGAGGCTTCTTTGGATTTTTTTTCCTAAAGATAATTTTATTACAGTGTTTCACAGTTCCGTGACAGAAAATCCACATCCAAGTGGTGCAAATACCAGGGAATTTGTCAGCACACCCAACTAAAACATCCCAAAGTAGGGCTGGTTGAAAGGTTGATTTGCTACCAAAATTCTCTATCTCACTGGGACTCGATTGGATACATCTTTACTCTCACAGCCCCATACCCAGCCTTCATCAGTTTTGGCCTCAGGCTGTTTTCCCTCCTGATGATGGCAGCTGCCAAGGTAAGGTTCCTAAGAGGAGGGAAAATGCTCCTCTTGTCCCAAACAGAACAAAGTCTGTGTTTCACTCTGAATGGATTAACGTATGTTTTGCGTCCATCCTTGAACCACATCTCCTACTGGAGAAATCGCCTCAGGCAACCAGGGTGCCCTCCTGGTCTTTCCAAACCACAGGTCATTACAGAAGGAACATGGATGGTTGGGCCCTCAGTGTCCCTCGCAACATCTGATTAAGAAAAATATGCCAAAGAATAACAATATCAAAGGGTGGCTTAGGTGAGGTAGAGTGGGGGGGTTGATGGAGGATGAGTTTGGGGGTGCTAAAGCCCCCACCTTCTTCCCAGCCCCCAAATACTGCCTATTCTCCACAAGAAAGTGTTGGCTCCCGAAAGGGTGGGATCGGAGAAACAGCCACTTTTTCTTTGGAAAGGAAAAATGCTGTCTCTAGAAGGACCTCCTCTTGAAGTTAGACTTGAAGCTGTTCATATCTTAAAGCACCATTGCTAATGTGTTCAAGGTTGTCCCTGACTTTGCACTTGTTAATACTGCTACTGGGTCTTCCCTCTTAGGTGCTTGTTTGGGGTGCACCTGGTTTCGGAGAACAGATGCCAGTTAATGAATAGGAAGGGCCTGTAAGAGTCTGGTCCCACTTGCTACTATCTGGGAAGGAACCCTCTCCAGCAGTCACTGGGGAGTTACTTCAGACACTGGTAAGCTCAGGAGCAAAAGAAGCTAATAGGGTGCTATAAATTCATGAATTAACCAATGCTTGCTTATTATAAGGAAATGAATTTTTTTCTTTTGAAATACAGTTCTCCAAAAGGTGCTTGTTATTTATGTGAGGAGTCCTGAGTGCCCGAGTTAATGGTTGGAACACCATTTGGCCAAGATACAATCCACCATGGGTGAACAATGTCCCTGGGCGCCCCGCCTCTCCATGGAACAGTGCCTTTTTACTCAGCACTCTGTTTCTTACAGAGTCCTCATCATCGACAGGAGGTAAAGTTCCCCCAGAGTATTAATGACTTAAAAGGCCAAGAGTCTGTCATGTGACTGAGTTGGGGGTGCTGAGGCAGCGACCAGGGGAAGCCTTTGGCTGGGATAAGAGAGCTTGGCAGAAGTGGGTTCCACTTCCCTGGGTCCCTGGAAAGGAGAGAAGCTGGAGTGTCTGACATTCCTCAGTTAGCAGGGGAAAGGGTTTAAATTCCATAGGAAAGCAGTTTGCAAAGATGAACCTGTCTTTATGTTATCTTTTTAATTTCAACACTTGGCATTTTTGTCATCTCTCTATCACTTGCCTCTTGGGGAGGTGCCCCACCGTGGGAACATAACCAGATGGCTCCCATTTGTGTCTCAGATCCTTGGGAGCTGACACCAATGAAGGGCCTGTGTTCCACCCCATGGCTGTCTTGACAGCACCTGGGGCCCAACAAAGAGGAGTGCCATTTCTGCACTGGCTGTGACTGACAGCCAGCATTTGCTGAGCTCTTCCTGTAAGTGTCAGACCCTACCCTTAGCAATTCACATATGATGACTCATGCAACCTCACAATGACCCTGGGAGGTAGACACTTGTTACCAGGCGAGGTATTGTTACAGCTCAGAACACAACTGTCGCTGCAGGGAACTAAAGACACTGAGCCAAGCCAGAGCTGGTAGAGAGCCGAGACCACAGCATCTCAGAGTGCTCTGGAGCTCTGACAAGGTCTGGCTGACCCCATGACTGACATGTCCCCCTGCCACATCCCCATGTGGCTGTGTTACAATCTTCAGCTTATAAAAAGGGTGTTTGCCTGGGATATCACCAGCATCCCGCATGGCCAGCCCAGGGCTATGTGAGTGGATGTGTGCCTGTGAACATATGTGTTTCACCCTTTGTTCTTCTCCAGACGGAATGACTTTGTCTTGCTAGTGACAACAGCTAACATTAGCTTCATGCCAGAAAGTGCGCTAAGCACTTGAGCTGTTTCTTGGAATTCTCACGGCAACTCTGTGGGGCAATGTTTATTGTCTTAGTTATACAGTGGAGGAAAGGAAGATTTAGAGAGTTAAGTGCTTGTGTAAACAGCAGCTGGAGACTCAGATTCTGACACGCCTTTTCAGAGGCCATACTCACTCTTGGACTGACCGCCTTCCTGATGTCCCTCACCTAGGTTGTAGACTGAGAAACAACTCTCGTGGAACCAGCACTAGCCAGTGGGGGACAGGGGGCGTCTCACGCGTGTAGACCGTCCCCCTAAAGGTGGGCTTTTAGTGTCAGTCCACTTAACTGCTGCACAAGCCTGGATCCTCAAAGTCTCAGCCCTTCTCTGGCTCCTCAGCACCCATGTTCCTCTGGAGTTAGATGTGCAAGTGGCAAGGTTGTTCTCAAAGGCATGTGCTACATATCTGGCGGGTGGTTGATGCTTGGCTCAGCCTTAAAAATCTACAGCTGCCCAGATTTGGGCTGTCCCCATGCTGAAGTCCTTTCTGGGTCAAATTTAAGGTCAGAAAAAGGACAGGGGGACATTATAAATATTTGGAAGGAAAGAAGAGAAGAGGGAAGAAAGGGTGGAAGGAACCTCCCACCAGCTGAAGTGCCACCTCAGAAAGGTGGCAAAATAAATGATAGCTCAGCATCAAACCCATGCCCATGTTTCGTACTTAAAACAAAAAAAGAGAAAAGATTAGCTCAGTCTCTGTGGACAGGTTTCTTTCCAGACCAGAGAGGTGGAGACAAGCTGTGGGAACTGATGGGCTCCAGCTGACATGGGGCCCCATCCTCATTCCAGCTCCCTGACTGGCCACAGGGCCCCTTTGTTCTCTGACATCTGTCTTTTCTTGTTGCTCTGATTCTGACTCTCCCCACTGTCCACCTTACTCCTCAGCTGTCCTCCCCATGTGTGTAAAATCCTCCACAGTTAAACATCACACGTACTTATTCCGTATAGTATTTTCACTTAAATTTGTGTCACATTTTGTTATATTGCTACACTTTGTGATGCTTATTTCAAGGGTGATATATAATTTTCCGCTGGTCAATGCACCAGTAGTTATTAACACGTTCCTCAAATTCTAGGTTTTTAGCAATAAGATCACTCCCTGCCAAAGAGATTTGTATTCCTAAAATTATGGCTCTGACTTGATTCTTTCCAAGGACAGTTCTCTGGGGCCATTAACTCCCTCCAGGTAGGGCCACTTCACAGACCATATTCTTCTATAGCTACTTCCCTCAGTGCAGGGTACACACCTCCGATGCCAGCCTCTTTCCACCTTGTGGAAGCATTCTCTCAGGGGATTTGTTGCCCTTTCCAGCTTGGGACCTTGATCTCAGCCACACTGACAGCGTTAGTAACTTTATATTTCAAGAAATTGGGACTGGGTCTTGCTCCCTAAAATCTTCCAGGGTCCTCATGCAATTGTTATCCACAACCCAACAGATTTTAAGACTGCATCAATAATTCCTCTTATACAAACACAGAAACATTTAGGCTTCATCCTGACACACATCTTGCCATGTTTTCTTGGGAATCACTCGGAACATATTTACAGATTTTGCTTCATTTTCCTATTACCTCTTTCTAAACTGTCTGTACATTTAGTTACTAGCTGTAAACAAGGATAACACTCTTGCTACGAACGGGATTGTTTTTATTTGCAGGAAGTGTAATATGCCATCTCAAGCTTGCTGTGAGGGTCTTTGACTACCAGCTAGGGTAAACTTGCTGTCCTGTGTTTGACATTTCTTTTTCATTTTGAGTAAATTTTCTGTTCATACCTGGATCACGAGGCTTCTGAGTCACGAGCCACAAAACCAACTCTGGCTAGTTTAGCAGAAAAGAAACTTATTAACACCTTCAAAATCTCTAGGGGGCCAGAGCCCCAGGCTGAGGGTTTTATAGCCAGGAGTGATGCCCAAAGCCCCGCTTGCGGGCAGCCTCCTTGAACTTGCCGCTGGGCAAGGACCCACAAGCGCCCAGTCACGCTGCCTCGGGAACTCCTGTCCTGCTGTCTTTGGTGACAACTTTTCCTGCACGGGCTCTCCTTCATATCGCCACTTCCGATTCACAGCTGTGCCACCTGCATTTCATTCCTGACTGGGGCTCTAACGCCAGGGAGGCTAGGGAAAGGCATCCTACTTCTCTCTAAAGGCAACGTAGTTATGTCTAATTCTGCCTCAAGAGGTGCTGCATTCTGGGACATCTGGGTGGCTCAGTTGGTTAAGCGTCCGACTTTGGTTCAGGTCATGATCTCATGGTTTGTGAGTTTGAGCCCCACATTGGGCCCTCTGCTGTCAGTGCAGAGCCTAGGGTCCGCTTTGGATTCTGTGTCTCCCTCTCTCTCTGCCTCTCCCCTGCTATCTCTCTCTCTCTCTCTCTCTCTCTCTCTGTCTCTCAAAAATAAACATAAAAAAAAAAAAAAAGAGGGGGTGCTTGGGTGGCTCAGTCAGTTAAGCTGCCGACTTCAGCTCGGGTCATGATCTCATGGTTCGTGTTTTCGAGCCCTGCGTCGGGCTCTGTGCTGACAGCTCAGAGCCTGGAGCCTGCTTTGGATTCTGTGTCTCCCTTACTCTCTGCCTCTCCCCTGCTCACACTCTGTCTCTGTTTCTCTTTCTTTCTCTCTAAAAAATAAATAAACAACAAAAAAAAAAATACAAAAAAAGAGGTGGTAGATTCTGTAAACATAGGAACATGGTTAAAAAACTAGGTGGCTGTATTAGTTTCCTTTTGCTGCTGCAACAAGTTGCTATAAGCTTATGGCTGAAAGCAATTCAATTTTATTATCTTACAGTTCTGTGCATTAGAAGTCAGACACAAGTCTCAGTGGCTGAAATCTAGGTGTTTGCGGGGCTGCATTCCTTTCTGAAGGCTCTAGGGGAGAATCTGTTTCCTTATCTTTCCCTGCCTGCATTCCTTGGCTTGTGGCTCTCTTCTTTCATCTTCAAAACCAGCAGTAATGGATACAAGTCCTTCTCAAACACAGCACTCTGAATGTCTACATCTCTCTTCTACTTTCAAGGACTCATGTGATAATATTGTGCCTGCCTGTATAATCCAGGACAATCTCCTTATTTTAAGGTCAGTTATTTAGCAAACTTCATTCCTCTGTCATGTAATGTAACATATTCCTAGGTTCTGGGATTAGGATATGGATATCTTTGGAGGGTCATTATTCTGCCTATCACAGTTGTCAAAAAAAAAAAAAAAAGGCAAATATCTACCACAACATCCATAGCCTATTTATTTATTGAAGTCATCATGATTTTGTTATACATTGAAATACTTTCTCTAGATTTGTAACCTTTATCAGTCATAGAGAATCAAACTATTTTCCCCAGTCTGCTGTTTGGTTTTGGTATGGAATTGAAAAATGTTTAAATATTAAGATCCATCCTTTTTTTTTTTTTCTTTGTGACTTTATTACTTCAACACTGATGACATTCATCTTTCATAGATCCAATAACCTGGTTATTTTCTGCTTTTTCTTTAGTGCTTACACTTTCATAAATTCTTCTGAAGTTTATTTTGCTTTTATAAGGAGTACCTCTAACTTAGTTGTTTTTCCCAATTTCTAGCCAGTTATCACAATACTATGAGTAAACAGACTTCACTTCTCCTCTTTGCAACGTTAGAACTGTAATGTTTGATTTTTTTGACATCTAATATTTATTTTTTTTAATTTTTTTAAAAGTTTATTTATTTTGAGAGACAGAGAGAGTAGAGGAGGGGCAGAGAGAGAGAAGGAGAGAGAGAATCCCAGGCAGGGGATGGGGATCAAACTCATGAACTGTGAGATTATGACCTGAGCCAAAACCAAGAGTCAGATGCTTAACCAACTGAACCACCCAGGCAACCCCGAGCCTCTAACATTTATTAAACACCAAGTACAGTTAACATTATCTAACTTTTGTCTCATTGCAGACAAAAAGTTAGGTGAACCAAGGCCCCATGTGTTTAGTTCAGTGCCTAAACTTAACATATAGCAAGCACTCAGTAAGCATTTGTTGAAGGAAGGAAAGGGTATTAATAATAAATTTAAATTTCAGTCAGTTCTTATTGATTTCACAAATCCACCCTATGATCCTCTTTTCTGTGTTTGGGGGCCTATTTCTAGTTTCTTAACTATAGATGTTTTTCCACCAGCACCACACATTCTATTGTCATTTTCTAATCCCAAGGGTTTAATACTGTTGTTTTCTTACCATTTTATTTTGTTGACATAGTATTTGATCAGGTTTGAATATCCATGGTCAGATTTCGAGCTAAGGAGGAATGAGAGAGGTGGTAGGCACGTGCCTGGTGGGGTTTGGACAAAGCTTTCAATTCTAAAGACTGTGATGGTCACAAGTGCAAAAGAATCTAATAAAAAAGTCCCTTGAGTGACACACCTGTTGATAACTTCACTCACTAGTATAGAATTTTTCTCTCACAATTGAGCTTTGCACAATCACGTGCAATTTGAGAGGCAGTGGGAGAATAAACAGCCATTTAAAATGTAAGCACTTTTGGGGCACCTTGGTGGCTCGGTCAGTTAAGCATATGAGCTCAGGTGGTAATCTCACGATTTGTGAGTTTGAGCCGTGCCTTGGGTGCAGAGCCTGCTTCGGATCCTCTGTCTCCCTCTCTTTCTGCCCTTCCCCTGCTCGTGTTCTCTCTCTCTCACTCTCAAAATAAATAAACTTTAATTAATTAATTAATTTAAAAAATGTAAGCACTTTTTTCTTCCTTCCCAGAGGGGTTTCTATTTTGAAGTGAAATTGTTTCTAGTGCCCTTTTTTGTTCCTGTAGATCCCAGCACAGTTAGAATGTTTTTAGCAATCCATGACAATGTCTCATTTGAAAAATTCCAACTCAGTACAATTTAAATTCTCTTGCATTGTTTTACCTACCTAGTTGTGAGTCAACAAGCATTCATGTATTCCATGTACCACTGGTATTCGTTTTTCATGAAAGTGAAGGAAGGGAGAATCTGAACAATCAAACGTGTGCCTCTGCTAGGTCAGCACAGATGTAGAACCTCAGACTGGTTAGTCCTTCATTTTGTATTTAATTAATAGCATCTAGCCCACAGATAGATAGTCCACAGGATGATGAAAACTAGGGAGGACAACCTGTGGCCTGCTCAACTTATTTGCAACTTCTATTCACAAATATATATGGGGCGCTGGGGTAGCTCGGTTGGTTAAGTGTTCGACTTCTGCTCAGGTCATGATCTCACAATTCATGGGTTCAAGTCCTGCATTGGGCTCTGTGCTGACAACTCAGAGCCTGGAGCCTGCTTTGTATTCTGTGTCTCCCTCTCTCTCTGCCCCTCCCCTGCTCTCTCTCTCTCAGGAAATAAATAAAACATTAAATTTTTTTTTTTTTTTTAATGAACGCTTTAGGGCACCTGGGTGGCTCAGTCGATTAAGCGTCTGACTTCTGCTCAGGTCTTGATCTCACAGTTAGTGGGTTCAAGCCCCGCATCAGGCTCTGTGCTGACAGCTCAGATCCTGGAGCCTGCTTCGGATTCTGTGTCTCCCTCTCTTTCTGCTTCTCCCCCACTCGTGCTCTGTCTGTCTCCCTCTCTCAAAAATAAGTAAACATTTAAAAAATACATTAATTATACTTTGGTACCAGGTATAAATAAAATAGCTCTCTCAGAAAATGTAATAAGAATAATTTTATGTTTTAATTTTTGCATTTATCTTAATTTGCATTTTCGATAAACTATATTCAAATTTTGTATGCTTTCAATACATTTATATTTTACATTCAACTACTTAGATCATTACTATCAATAAATTATATGAAAAGCTTGATGGTAACATCAAAATTAGTGATTTTTCTTTTTTTTTTTTAACGTGTATTTATTTTTTAGAGACACAGCACAAGCAGGGGAGGAGCAGAGAGAGACACATACACAGAATCTGAAGCAGGCTCTAGGCTCTGAACTGTCAGCACAAACAGAGCCCGACACAGGGCTTGAACCCATGAACCGTGAGATCATGACCTGAGCCAAAGTCAGATGCTTAACCAACTGAGCCACCCAGGTGCCCCAAAATTAGTAATTTTTCTAAAAAAAAAAAGATGAGAAAAATATATTTTATGGAAAAAATATATACTTTATCAATTACATATGTTTCAACGTTCTCATCTCAACATAGCCAGTCCATTAAAACACTATCCAGATATGTAGAATAACACTAACATTAAGTTATCTTGGATATTGTGGCATGCTTTTGATGGTATAGAACCCTAAGGCTTTGTGCGTATTTAAAAAATGTTGTCCTTGTGGAGGTATATTTATCAAGGGAGTAGGATAAAGCATATTTTATCTATCAATATCTTAGACTGATTTATAACTTAAAAAAATCATTTCAATGATTTTTGGGCCTTCATTTGCACTCTTGCCCCAAGCCCTGAAGGAGTTGGGGGCAGAACTGTTTGGGTCTGTTGAGATAAGTATATGTTGCTTTCTCCTTTAAATTGTGGGAAAATGAGGGACACCTGGGTGGCTCAGTCGATTAAGTGTCTGACATCGGTCAGGTCATATCTCTCCCTTTCCAAGTTCAAGCCCCGTGTCAGGCTCTGTGCTGACGGCTCAGAGCCTGGAGCCTGCTTCAGATTCTGTCTCCCTCTCTCTCTGCCCCTCCCCCACTCATACTCTGTCTCTGTCTCTCTCTCGCTTAAAAATAAATAAACATTAAAATAAATAAATTGTGGCAAAATGAATTGCATCTACAATAATATTGAACAAAATTTGTGTTCCTAAGATGAACTCAAATTAGTCATGATGTATGATTTTGTTTGTTTTTACATTACTACATATGGTGTACTAAATTTGATTTAGGATTTTTGCAGTCACATGGGAGTGAGACTGGCATAATTTTCCTGTCTTTATATGTTTGTGGTATGACAGTCTGATAGCTTTATAAATGGGTCAGAAAGTATTTTACCCATTGTGCTTTATGTTGTTTCAAACTTTAACATTAGGTCTATATAAGTTGAGAATTTTTATATATTCCTGATGAGTTGAAGTTTTTATTTATTTTTTTTTTAATTTTTTTTTAACGTTTATTTATTTTTGAGACAGAGAGAGACAGAGCATGAACGGGGGAGGGTCAGAGAGAGGGAGACACAGAATCTGAAACAGGCTCCAGGCTCTGAGCTGTCAGCACAGAGTCCGACGCGGGGCTTGAACTCACTGACCGCGAGATCATGACCTGAGCCGAAGTTGGCCGCTTAACCGACTGAGCCACCCAGGCTCCCCTGAAGTTTTTAAATAATATCTATTTACCTTCTGTCTAGTAATGATTTTGCCTTAAACTTTATTTTGTCTGATATTAGTTTTGTTCATTTGGCTAGTATAGAAATTTCACTTTGCTAATATTTGCCTACTGCATATTTTTTAATTATTGTTTTCCCCTGGTCTATTATTTTATGTTTTAGGTGTATCTCTTATATATACCATATACCTGGATTCTTAAAATTTTAAGCTGGTGAACTCCGTGTTTTTTTAAAAATTAATCTCTACACCCCACATGGGGCTTGAACTCATGACCCCAAGATCAGAAGTCACATGCCCTACTGAGCCAGCCAGGCACCTCTGGTAAACTCTGGTTTTTTTTTTTGTTTGTTTGTTTTAATTGTAGAGTTTAAACTCTTTGTTGTAACTACTCATGTATTGGATTTATTTCTACCATCATAATATGTGTCTTTGAAAAACAAAATCTCTCTAAGTGGTTGTATTAGTCTACTCAGGCTGCTATAACAAAATACCACAGACTCAGTGGCTTAAACAATAGCAGTTAGTGTTCTCACAGCACTGGAGGCTAGAAGTCTCAGATCAAGATGCTCTCGGTGAGAATTCGCTTCCTGGCGTGTAGACAGCCACCATCTTGCTGTGTGCTCACATGACCTTTTTTGTGCACACAGAGAGGCAGAGGTGTGGGGAGTTTTCTGGTGTCTCTTCCTGTAAGGACACTAATCCCATTGGATCCATCCTACCCTTAATTACTTGCTTAGAGGGCTCATCTCCAAATATAGCCATACTGAAGGGTAGGGCATAAACATATAAATGAGGGCTGGGGTGGTATATTAAGTACATACCAGTGGCATTCTAGATTATCTCTCTATATTCCAGAGTTCTACTTCTCTCTTTGGGTATATGCTCTATTCTGGAAGATCTTACGTTCTAGTGGGGAGACATAGACAATTAACACAATATTAAATAGAATATATAGTTATATTAAATCCTGATACAGAGGCACCTGGTGGCTCAGTTGGTTAAGCATCCAACTTCAGCTCAGGTCATGATCTCACAGTTCGTGGGTTTGAGTCCCACATCGGGCTCCATGCTGACAGCTCAGAGCCTGGAGCCTGCTTTGGATTCTGTGTCTCCCTCTTTCTCTGCCCCTCCCCTGCTTGTGCTCTCTGTCTCTCTCTCTCTCTCAAAAATAAATAAACATTAAGAACAAAAATTTTTTAAAAAGTCCTGATATATGCTGAAGAAACATTTGAGAGTTGTATGTATTTGAGAGGGGGTTGCAACTTAGGGGGTCCTGGAAATGGGTTCCCTCCGAAGAAGACGTTTGAGTAAATTTCAAAGAAGTTAAAGAAATGAGCAATGAAGATTAAGTAGGGAATTGTTCCAGGAAGAGGGAACATCCAGGGCAGAGGTTTTGGGGATGAAATGCTCCTGATGTGTTTGAGCAACAAAGTAAGGCCAGAGTGGCTGGAAAGAAGTGAGCAAGGGGAAGGCAAGGAGGAGGAGGTAGACAGGTAAGAGAGGCTAGGCCACAGGCAAGATAAAATTAGTACAATCCACCCACTTTGCAATCCAAACCATGTTTTTATTTCAATAGGCCATGGTAAGAACTTGGACTTATATGCTGAAGAGAGGGGATCATGAAAGATTTTGAACAGAGAAGTGGTTTGGTTTTGTAACACAGCTTAATTCTAGTTGCTGTAGGGAATATCAACTGGGAGGAGGTGAGGCTGAGCAGTGAGGTGCATATGTAGACCCTGGAGAGCACCGCCATTCTAGTGAGGAGGATCAAAGCAGGCTTTGGGCTTTTTCTCTTAACCTATAAGTTACTTCAGTATGTTGGAAAGCTGAGAGAGTCATCAACACAGAGACAGGCTGCTTGACTGCCTTGCAGCAGAAATGAAAGGGGTGGGTCTTGGAAGGTTGAAGTCTCTGATGGGTCCGGTAAATTTAGCCTCCTCCCAACCATGTTCCAAACCAATGGGAAAATAAGAGGTATGTGGAGAAAGGCCAAAATATCAGGTATGTTACAGGGTCAAGGGTAGGTTAGAAGAAGTGGCTTTATGTTAGGGCACATGGGCTTTGTAACGGAATCTGAGCATTAGACAGATGTACCTACCAGTTACAGAAAGTGCTGGACTTTCTCAGGCCTCATCCTCTGAGGGCAAGTCATTGTTGTGTTTTGTTTTGTTTTCAAATGTTTATTTATTTTTGAGAGACAGAGCATGAGCTGGGGAGGGGCAGAGAGAGAAGGAGACACAGAATCTGAAGCAGGCTCTAGGCTCCGAGCTGTCAGCACAGAGCCCTATGTGGGGCTCAAACTCACAAGCAGTGAGATCATGACCTGAGCTGAAGTCAAATGCTTAACCACCTCCAAGCTCCACACAAGCAGACTGGGTTTCTAAGAACAAAATGGGTAGGGAGCGGCTGAGCTGAGCTTGAATTCAGACAGAGATCAAAAACCATACTAATTTAGCTCCAAGAAGAGATGGGGTGGGGGGAGGGTACATTTCCTCTTAATATTGCCCAACTTTTCATTCTGTTGACCTCTCAGGTTTAATGACTGATGTACTGTGTAATTTAAGTTCTTCAGAATAGGCACTGTGATGTAAATATGTTCTTTAATCTACACTCTGTGAGTATTCAATTTTCCTAATTCAGGAATACACTCCATGGGTCATTTTGCTACTAAAAATGCTTCAGCTCTCTTAATCTCTAATTAGCAACAGAGGCTCTGTTAATTAGACAAATGGATGTCATCAATCAAATGAGAGGTATGCAAGATGTGGGTCGGAAATTACAGACAATTCCACTATTACCTAAACAGGTTTTAAAATTTTAGTGATAGTGGATCATAACTCATTGTACAACCCAAATAAAAACTTCATGAGTTCATACTGAAACAAATAAAGTTCTCCATTTAATAGAAATTAAACAATAAAGATAAATGATTGAATTAGAAACTCATCAATGTTACCCAAAATAGTGGGTGAGTTTCATGACAAACTGTATTTTTACATAGTCTCAAAGGTCTTTCCTGGACATTGTTTATTCATCCCGTGAGAGGAAAGTAGTGACTTCATAGTGAAGAATCTTGGAGTGCCCCATTGTAACCAAGCCATCAAAACTAATATCACCCAATATTGGGGAAAACCAATATCATGTGCTTCCTGATATGCTGCATAGCATCATTTCTGTAGCACCAAAAATATATAATCTTAATTTAATCACAAGGAGATATCAGACAAAGCCAAAATGAGGAATATTCTACAAATGAACTGGTCTTTACTCTTCAGAAATGTCAAGGTTGACAAAGGCAAAACAATAACTGAGAAACTGTTCCAGGCAGAGAGATTTCATGACCACATGCAATCTGTGATCCTGGAATGGATCCTGGACCAAGACAAAAAAATAGGTATAAAAAACATTACCAGGGGGCACCTGGGTGGCTCAGTCGGTTAAACATCCAACTCTGATCTCGGCTCAGGTCATGATCTTGTGGTTTGTGGGTTTTAGCCCCGAATTGGGCTCTGTGCTGATGGCATGGAGCCTACTTAGGATTCTGTCTCTCCTCTCTGCCCCTCACCTGCTTGTGCTCTATCTCAAGATAAATAAATGAACTTAAAAAAAAAAAAATAACATTACTGACACGATGACAAAATTTGAATATAGACTATGGATTAGCTAATAGGTATATGTCAATGTTAAATTTCCTGATTTTGATATTAGTACTGTTCTTGTGTAGGAGAATGTCCTTGTTCTTAGGGAGAAAAAAAAACCAAAACCACTCTGAAATCCTTGGTGGACAATTATTGTGCCTGAATCGACTATATCTTGTCACCATAATATTGTTATATTTGCATCTGGTTAACCTTCCATGCAGAGAACAGAGATGGGACTTCATAGATCCCAGAACAGGTTGTAGGACTGTGTCATGCCTGCTTGGTAATCAACATTTCCATGAGTGGAAGAATTCTATCTAAGACTCACTTTCCTTATAACTTGGTAGTGAGGTTACAGTGGAGGCCACAATTATTGGTGAAAGGAGTCAGTTATGAATAACAGCATCGCTTTATATGGGTTTTCCACAGCTGTTGAGTCTGTGATCCACCAGGGGGTGCAGCTATCTGGGGAGAGGTCAGCAACTCTTCCGGGAGGCTCCTGCTCCTGTCCTTGTGGACTAAGCCAGTTTCTTTGGGTGTCCTCGAGACCACAGGTGGGCAGCGGGGTGGATTTAGCAAAACTAAGGGCACTGATGCTACAGGACCCTCACTATTCAGCTCCCTTCCATGGCCCTATATCTTTTTTTTTTTTTTTTTTTTTTTTATTTCTTGGTATTTTTATTTTTTTTATTTTTTTTATTTTTTTTTTATTTTTTTATTTTTTATTTTTTAATATATGAAATTTACTGTCAAATTGGTTTCCATACAACACCCAGTACCATGGCCCTATATCTAATTTTGTAGTCATCATTTTATGTTCCTTTTTCCTTAAACTGCTCCCTCCCTACAAATTGTATAAGATTCAGGTCCCCCTAAACCTGCTGGGTAGTTTAGGTGTTGTCTTCAGAAGGCTCTGAGATGGATCAGAACTGCACACAAAGCCCCAAGGTTACTCTACACAGAGCTGGAAATTCACATCTGTCCTGTTTCCAGCCCGCATTTAAGTCAGTCACATTGTCTATCACCAGAGGTTCTTTGATGAGGGCAAATGCTGACAGTAAGATATGCCATACATAAAATGCAAACATTATGAAGAGGTCCCAGATGTGAATATAAATTTTTCATCTGTTACAAATTGTCAGGGAGAAAGAAAGTTTAAAGAATAGACCTAGGGATATGGTAAAGTCCAAAGACAGTAAAGTCCAAAGGAGTTAAAATTTGAAATCAGATAACCCTCCCCTTGAGTCAAAGTCCAAATAAATGGAAGTCTAAAATTGAAAACAGTACATCTCTGCACCCCACTCCCAATTCCTAACAGCTCCCTGACAGATGGAGGTGTCTCCAGGCCTGGGTGAGTTGAGGCCCTTGTGGAAACTCTAACTTGGGCCGTCTCTACCAGGAACGGAGGCAGTTCCACAGGGCACAGCCTTGGTTTCCAAATTGAGGAAATTAGTGACTCTCCAATCCTGGATCCATTTTCCCAGGAAAAATAAATACATAAGTTCTTAGTGTTGACGGAGATCACAGCTGAGACAGTGGTATCTAAGGAAAGGAAGATAGAAGAAAATAGTCCCTGCTTCTGTAATGGACCCCAAGTTCTAAAACAACATTCTGAAGGATCAGAGGTCCTGTGGAGCTGCAGGAGAACAGATGAAAGGTTGGAAATATAGTTAGGCGTTGCCTTTATTCAACAATTTATTGTGACCCATGGTGCCACGCACTGTGTCAGGGTCTGGGGTGCAGTTGTGAACGAGGTGGGCCTGTGCATCCCCACATGCATGTGGTCAGATTTCGCTTCTGGCTTGGAGGAAGAACAGCTTTGCCAGAACAGGATATCATTGAACTCATCTCTCCCCCTGCCCCTGTAACCAGGAATGATAGTGCATCCTAATTTTATACCAGAATAATCCACAAAGAGAGCACCTATCTAGGAGGAAAAAGGGAGAGAGTCACTGGGTGAGAACATACAAATAAAGAAGAAAAGCAATTAAATATTTGTGTCTTCTGACCTTCCAAATACTAAGCTGTGGCAGCCTGAGGGGGCTTCTCCAAGATGAGGTGTGCCTCTGTCCATCCTGACACCGATTTTCAGGATAGGGGTTCTTTATTACAGATCTTATTAAAGAGATTGCCTGCTTTACTCTTAATTTACTATTGTAAAAAAATGACCTTTTTCCGGACGCTCAGAGTCTGGAGCCTGCCTCAGAGTCTGTGTCTCCCCCTCTCTCTCTGCCCCTCCCCTCTCACACCCTGCCTGTCTCTCTCTTTCAAAAATAAGTAAACATTAGGGGTGCCTGGGTGGCTCAGTCGGTTAGGCGGCTGACTTTGGCTCAGGTCATGATCTCACGGTCTGTGAGTTCGAGCCCCGCGTCGGGCTCTGTGCTGACAGCCTGTTTCAGATTCTGTGTCTCCCTCTCTCTCTGACCTTCCCCCATTCATGCTCTGTCTCTCTCTGTCTCAAAAATGAATAAATGTTAAAAAAAAATTTTTTTTTAAAGTAAACATTACATTTTTTTTTTAAATGACCTTTTTCTATCATCTTCCTGCTGCTTCTCAGGGCACAAGTCATTTCTCTTAGTTCTTTGCCAGCTGTATTGCTTTGAAACGCCTACCATGTTACTGGCACTGCTCAGTGAAAATACTCTTTCTAACGCATGTGTCTCACTTGAACATTTATCCTCTGCTACACTGCTGCTCCATCTTGACTTTCTGCTCACTGATCTTGACTGCAAAACGGAGTTATAAACAAATGCAGCTGTTTACATGTTAAATCCTTTCTCTTCACCTTTTTCTGGGCCTTGGAGATACACATTGTTAGGTAACTCATCAACCAGGTCTTTAACAGGAAGGAAGTTGCAACAATTATCTGAAGGAAAATTGGATGTTAGATGCTGGAGCATACACAGAACACAGAGAACATAAACAATTCTTAATTTACCCTTAAGACATCATCTGTTAGTTCATATCAGGCTTTCCATTTCCCTCTGTCCCATCCCCCCTCCTAACTGCTCTCTCAGTGTTTGTATTTCCTGTCCTCCCTGTGGGTCTTCTTCACTGGGGTAGAATGCCCTGCTCCAATCCTTGTAGTCAGGAGCTTGGGCAAGGTGGCTTTTTGCACCAGAACACTGTTGGCCACGTTGGTCAAAATGAACCAGCGCCCACTTCTATGTGTATCTACAGGAGGCTTGCAATGAAGAGGACACAGAATGACCTCATTTCTTGGCCAGGAGGAAAGGAAAGTAATATGGGTAATCTCTGTAGCAGCACCAAGGGATAAATCTCCACGTCTTTCCAGTTCTCTTAGGAATCTTTATCTGTACAAAGGTAGTATGATAGAACCAATTAAATATGGAAAGTACTCAGACATCTGGGCAGGTAATTAAAACCAGCCACTGATTCAGGCATTCTGCCGATTTCTTCAATTTCCTTTCTATTTTAGGATTCTCACCTCTCCTCACCTGCGATTGTCAAAACAGAGTGAGTTAGCTGGGTGCACTGCTCACATCTAAATCAAAGACTATTCTTGTATTTGTAATTCATCAGCATACTTTCACATTTCTATTTTTACAAGGTCCCATGGTAACATCCCTAAAACAGGCTGTGTCCACAAAACAGTAAAACTGATGGGAAGTGAACATTTAGGTCACCCCATTAATTCGCCATTGTGACACCATTAATGATTCCCCCCCCCCGAATTAACAGTTTCAGGCCAATTTAAGTGTTAAAACAACCTGTATCCCCAGAAAACCTCAACTGGAAATTGTTTTCCAGGATAATAAAGCCACCAAAAGAACCAGATGTGAGATATATATATATATATATATATATATATATATATAGTCACTACCATGCTTCTAGCTGAGGTATAATCAGCTAGAAAGATATAACAAAAAGAGACCCCATTCACAAAACAAAGCACATCAAGTACTAAGGAGTGCTTTTAATGTGAAATACAGGTGACCTACGAGAAGAAACCTAACCAACCAATGAAATTAACAAACAAAAATGGTGGCAAGCTGCAGGAAGTGCTGACTAAATGGAAATGAGAAGCATGTTCCTTTTGGAAGCAAAAATATTAACAACAAAAAACAAAAAACGAAACACCAATTGATATTCAAACTAGTTCATAAATTTGACAAATTTCCAACAAAAACCATGGAATATTTTTGAAAGATAAAATTATTTACCTGAGGAAGCTGATGAATAAACCTCCAATTAAGAGGTGGCATCAAAGAAATGACCATAATAATCATGATGGGTTGGAGCACTGCTATTTGTGAAAAGATATTCTCAAACTTTCATAGAGAGTGTGATACTGATGTAAATCAGTGGACATAGTATCTATTATAGAAATGGACACTATTATGCATAATAGAACCAAAATATTATAGAACCAAAAATATTATAAAGAAGGCCACATGATCAATGGGAAAAGGAAAGATTATTCAATAAAGGTTTGTAAGGAATGTGAGTAGCCTTAAAATTATCTATTCAAATCTTCTAACATTGCACACAGCAATTAGTTCTAAATAAAGAAAAAGGTTTTTAAATAAAAATATATCAAATTAGAAGAAAATAGAAGTGAATTTTTATTAGACCTCTGATGGAAGATGAGCAATGTCAAAGCATATAAAATAAATATGAATAGGGGCACCTGGGTGGCTCAGTTGGTTGAGGACCCGACTCTTGATTTTGGCTCAGGTCATGATCCCAGGATCATGAGACTGAGCCTCGCGTCAGGCTGTGCACTGAGCATGGAGCCTGCTTCAGGCTCTCTCTCTCTCCCTCTCCCCCTTCCCTGCTCACCTGTGCTCACTCTCTCTCTCAAATAAATAAAATTTTAAAAATTAAAAAAAAAGATATGAATAAAAACCTAATACTCTGAATGCAATAAAATAAAACAAAATGCAGATGACAGAGGAAAACTATTTCCAATGAAAAGGACACATAAGGTGGTTCACACTTGCTAATGACTAAAATATACTTAAAAACCTGTAAATAAAGAAAATTCTCTAAAATCTCCATATGGGCAAAAGACTTGAAAATGAAATTTTAGGGAGGAATTGAACTTGTCAACACATAAGTAGAAAAATGTTCATCTTCATTAGTTGCAAAAGAAATAGAAAGACAAGTTATAAAGACATTCAAATTTAGCCTATTAGCAAAGATTCTTAAAATGTTAATCAATGCTAGTGATACCTTAATGAACCTGGAGTTCTCATAAATTTCTATAGGTAGCAATCCCTTTGGAAAACATTTAGACAGTACATATCACACGTCTGAAAATGTTTATACTGTTTGAAGCAGAATTTCATTTTTGAGGATCTAACACACAGATAGAAGACTTTTTATATAAACAGATGTATTGCATCATCATTTATGAAAGGATACAATAAAAAAATCTTAAAGTGTTGGTGCGCCTGGGTGGCTCAGTTGGTTAAGTGGCTCTTGATTTATGTTCAGGTCATGATCTCTCGGTTTGTGGGTTTGAGCCCCACTTTGGGCTCTGTACTGATAGCACAGAGTCTGCTTGGGATCTACTCTCTTTCCCTCTCTCTCTGCCCCTCCACTGCTCGCAATCTCTCTCTCTCAAAATAAATAAACTTAAAAAAAAAAAAAGACAATCATCTCTTTTAAAAAATGTCAGAGTGTTCACCTCCAGGGAAATGGTTAAGTAAACCTTGGTATATTCAGATAAGGGATACATATACTTTGTGATTACAAAGTTTATGCATAGAAAAATAATAGTTATGGGGCATCTGGCTGGCTCAGTTGGAAGAGCATGCGATTCTTGATCTCGGGGTTGTGACTTCAAGCCCCATGTTGGGTATAGAGATTACTTAAAAATAAAGTCTTTAAAATAAATTTAAAAAATAGTTGTATCAGGATTGAATGGTGAGACTATCAGTGGATTTTGGTTTTATTTGGTAACTTTTAGATAGTGCTTTTTAAATTACATGGATGTTTTTTTTTTTTTGCAGAAAAAATAAGATATACAAATAAACAAAAAGAAAAACATATGTGAAATCTTATCACCCAGAGGCAATCACTGTTAACATTTTAGTTCATGTCTTCCCAAACTTAAACAACTTACTTTATATTTTGAATAGGTGGCACATTAATATGGTTTAAAAACCAGAAAGTATAAAAAGGTATACAGTGAAGTTTCCTTCTTGTGCTTATTCCTTCCAACCCCAGGGTCAGTTTCCTACTCCTGTTCTTAGATTTTTAAATCCATTACACATACACGCAAATACAAATATAGATTTTTCCCTTTTAACCCAAAGAGTAACATACCATACTCGCTGTTCTGAAATTGATTTTTTTTTTTAATTTAATATTGTATCAGGGAGCACTTTCCATATCAATATTATAGAACTTACTCATTTTTGTATAGGTACATAGCACTCCATTGTGTGGACATACTGGAGTTTATTAAACTAGTCCACTGTTAATGTCCATACTCTTTTTGTAGGTAAACTTTTTTTTCTTTTTTTAGTTTTCTACAGTTCATAATTACCTTTCGTAAATTTACATTTTAAGAAAAAGGAAACTTTGGAGTCATAGGAATCTAGAAAGATAAGCCCAAACCCTGCAGAAACCTGCTACCATGAAGGCAACTCAATGTTCTGTGACACGGTATTATGACAATGTTCTGTGGAATAATCTGTCAGCATTTTCCGAAATAGGATTTGCAATGCCTAGAGCACCAGCCAGCCAGGCTTCCTGGTGGAGATGTCATTGAGGACAGGGCTGCACTGGGTGACACGTTTTTAAATAGCTCAAAGGCCAAAGCACAATGCAGGGTGTCAGGCATCATTCTGACATTTCAGCTGGATATAAATTTAGACCTGAATCTTTATTAAAATGAAATGTGTACACAGTGATGCTGCCCTTAGAGGAAACCTAGGGTAAATGCCATGTGTAATTAAGAAGGTACTTTGTTACCATGTGTCCAAGCTATCTATTGCTGTGTAACAAGCCATCCCCAAACATAGCAGCTCAACAACAGCTTGTTACTTGTCATAATTCTGTGGGTTGACCTCCACTCCATTGGGAGGAACTTCTGCTCCATGTTGTCTGGCTGAGGTCACTCATGCTCTTTTACTCCATTGACAGCTTGGTTGGAGCTGGAAAGTCCAAATGGCTCCCATGGTTTCCCTCCATTTGGCCTTTCAAGGGCTCTAAATGAAGCATTCCAAGAAGACAAGACCCCATGTGCAAGTACTTATTAAGCCTCTGGTTGTGTCACACTTGTTAATGTCCCATTGGCCAAAGCCAGTCACATGGCCAAGGCCAGAGTCAAGGGCTTGAATACACAAGGGTGCAAATACCAGGGAATATTTCACTGGGGGCACCAAAGTAACAGACTGCCATACCATGTTTTTCTCTAATATTTTGTTTGAAAGGATGGGCTTATTTTCTTTCCTCTCTCTAATAAAGTTGCTAGTAGGAAATAGTACCAGAGATCACACAAGTCAAGTTTCTCTGACTTTAAAAACCATTTGTCAAAAATCTTAGAGTGCAGCCAAGTAATGTTGATTACAAAGTAAAATGTGTAAACTGCAGCATAATTTTAGAAAGTGTCAGTTTATCCAGTTAATGGGAGACAAGCTTTACTATATAGATGGGTTCTTTTGTCTCTCCTTGCCCAAGATTCTTGGGAGGATCTCTGCCTGTGCCTGTGGTTCCATATTTCTCTGCAATTTCTGCCATCAGGCTGAAGCAGGGAGACATGAATATGGATGGATGATACAGTGCTGACTGTCATGCTATGAAAGGGCTTCAGTCTCACTGATAGTAAGTAGAAAAAAAAATGAGAAATGATTCTATCAAAAGCAAAGCATTTTCAAAAGCAAACTCAAAAAACAATGCTGTGTAGAAGATAAACAACTAATTAGCTGAGGGAAGCTAGCAAGAAACTTGGGATTTTGTAGATAAATTGAACTGTTTAGAAGGAAAAACAAAACAGATCAACCAGATCAACAGACTAACTGAATCTTGACCAGCTGGGAGCAGACATGTTGATATGGAAAGTTATTTTGACGATTAAAAAAATTAATGACAGTGGAAAGAATGAATGTTGAAAGAACTGCTTAAACCCTGAGAAAGTTAGCAGTATCGAGAAGGAAAGACAAAAGGAGGATAATAATAAATTAAAACCAAGCATCTCCTACAAATATGAGAAGATTAAACTTGTTCATGAAGGCTGTGTAATTTGGAAAATGATAATTTGTTAAGGCAAAAACTAAAAAGATTCTAAATGACAGTTAAACAAAATGAAGTGATTCATTGATCAAATTATTTGATTGCAACAGAATGAAAAACTGAGCAATCTGAGTTTTTAAAAATGTTTATTCGTTTATTTTGAGAGAGAGAGAGTGTGTGTGCACTTGGGGTGGGGGCACAGATAAAGAGGGAGAGAGAGAGAATCCCAAGCAGGCTTCATGCTATCAGTGCAGAGCCAGAAGTGGGGCCCAATCTCATGAATCATGAGATCATGACCTGAGCTGAAATCAAGAGCCAGACGCTTAGCCGACTAAGCCACCCAGGTGCCCCAACAATTTGACATTTTAAGCAATAAGCCAGATATTCAAATTATATTGCTTAGCCCCAAAGTATTCCTCCTTGTCTGGGGTTGGCCAATACCAAGTACCATGCTTCTTCCTAAAAAAAGGTGAAACAAATGTTTCGATGAGTCTTTAGCTCATGTAGTTGTTGCCATGATGGTGGTTTGGTGGTGAGTACTGATTTATTGGATGCACGATATGTGCCAGGTACTGTGCTAAGTGTTTTACATGCTTATTCTCAGTTTATCATCATCCTCATTTTACAAATAAAGAAACCGAGACACAGAGATAGATGTTAACTCCCTTGGTGAGAGTCACATGTTTAGTAAATGGTGGTGATAAGATCTGACCCAGGCAGTCTGACTACATCCCCAACATTCTACTGATTTCAGAGCCCTATTAAAGCAAAGACTGAGTAAATGAACCTGGGGTTACCATAGCAACCAAAGAAAGGAATCTGAAGAGTTGTTGACATACCCATCTCAATACATAATCTGCAACTCTGATTTTCTTCTTTCTACTCCCAGCCTTTTTTTTCCTTCCCTTGGTGCTACTTTTACAAAGCACACGAGCTATCCAAATAATTCACCCTTTAAACCAACAGGATACTAGAGAAATGTAGCCCTGTAGATGTCATTTATTTACACTTTTTTTTTTCATGTAGATTTGGTAAGGAAATAAACTCTGAATGTTCCATTTATTTAAACAGCACAGAGTTAGGACACAAACTAGATCCCTGTTTTAAAGACACGGTCCTATGTCGCCATCTGGAGGAAGATGTATAAAAACCTCCTTTATCTGTATTTGGGCGGTCAGTCTTTAGCACCTTCATGACTCAACCGCAGATTATTATTTATTATGTACAGAGAGATAAAAGCAGAATTAAAAAATAAATTCTGTAGTGTACTTCATTGCATCCAGTATGTCAAGAGGTCTAAAAACTAGACTATAGTTTAGAGAAAGAAGAGTGTTATGAAAAGTTGATTCTCACACTTTTAAGGAAAATGTATGGTTTTCATCAAGTTCTAATGTATTGAGCTATTTTTTCATAAAATACTCCTGTAAGCACAGTCCTTGCTTTCTACAGGTTTATGTTCAAGGAGGAGATGAAAAACCGCATCTCTTTCCAAGGCTATTTCTGTTGGCATGAGACCCCCTCTGTTCCTTTAGAACACACTTAG
This sequence comes from Panthera uncia, assembly GCF_023721935.1. Taxonomy (NCBI): domain Eukaryota; kingdom Metazoa; phylum Chordata; class Mammalia; order Carnivora; family Felidae; genus Panthera; species Panthera uncia. Next base: position 71,529,040 of record NW_026057578.1, read on the forward strand.
CTCTTTGCTGGCAGGACCCTGTCCATCTGGCTCACTCTATCCCTAGCAACCAGCAAGGTTTCTGGCCTGTCTTAGGCACTCAGTAAACACTTGTCAAGTGAATGTTTTCTTTTCTGTGTTCTCTTAATTAGGCTTTTCTGTATAACTGTGCAGATAACCTAGAATATACCAAAACTCTTGGTCAGGCCCTGCCTGCTTGTTTTTTATCAGTGAACAAAATGAGATTTCTCCAAGGCAAGTCAGCCTCCAGGATTAAAAAAGTAAATAAATGCCCCTTGATTTTCACAGGGCTTAAAATTCCATTATGAGCAACTCACCTTTTTGAGTGTTAAGAATTTCTTATGAAATTCTTTAAGAATTTCTTTAAGAATATCTTATGAAAATGTCACACTTCCTAGGAAAATTAACATCTTGAGTACTGTTAACTCTAATTTTGTCTGGGTCAAGGACAGCCTTAACCCCTGAGTACTCTAGGGATTGTGAAAGACGATTGATTGAGGTATGCGAAGAAAATACTACAATAGTATATGTATATAATTTATCTTTCTGTGTTTCCACATACATTGGCGTATTCACTCAAAAATTTTTACTAGTAAGTTTGAAGACCAACTGGTGAAGACATGACTTTGGAATTAGGCCTCAGTGTGAAGTTCTTTAACCTCTTGAAGCCTTTATTTCCTCTCTCATAAAATAGGGATAATAATTTTACTTTTGCAAAGTTGTGATGAAAACTGAAAGAACTGCCTGTGAAGTGTTCTGCCCTGGGCCTAGAAAATCTTAACAATTCAGTAAATACAGTTGGCTCATAGGCCTGTGACCCGTGTGGTCACAAAGGGTCCCATGACCAGAAGGGGCACAAGCTTGTTTAACGCTGTGCTGTCACTATGTGGAAATTATTCACAATTTTTGACCAAGGGCCTTGTACTTTCATTTTGTCCTGGGCCATGCAAATTTTGTAGCTGGTCATGGTAAAGGGTGATTTTCACTGTTGGTCTAGCTAAGTTGCTGCCCTGGTTATCTTGGTTATGGTATGAAGGTTCCTACTCTGGTTCACATCACTATTTAAGCTCCTTTGGGCCACCTAAGATGCTCGTGGAAGATGAGCAGTCTTTTTTTTTCTTCTTCTTTAGATGTAATTCACATACCATAAAACTTAACATTTGAAAATATACAATTCCACTGTTTTAAGTCTCCCCCCCCCCAGTTTTATTGACCTATAATTGACAACACAATTTTAAGTATATTCACAAGGTTAACCCAGTCTTTTTAAAGAGCCCACACTGCCTTGTGGGCAATGGGTTCAACTCTGCCTTGTTTTCACTACTCTCTGAAGTAGGATGTCAATAAGTGATGTCAAATGACACGACTTCCCTGAAATACATATTGCCAAGAACAAATTAATGCTTTGAATTGGCCGTAACGTTTTAGCGGTGGAAGAGGTCCTACAGGTCATTCTGGCTCCTTCACTTTACAGTTGAGCAAACCAAGACCTGAAGAGACCGAGTGCCTTGTCCAAAGGCATGCAGAAAGTGATTAGGGCAGGACCCCAGGTCTTGTTTCATTCCGTGTGCCCCGGGCTCAGTAATTCTGCCCCCCTCCCCATTCAGATTGTCCACCTTTTGTCCAAAACTCCTCACTAAAATGGAAGATCAGGTTGGTATTTGTAGGCACCAGAAGGGCCCTTCACAAAAGTAAGTTTTTTAGTTTCCTTTCCATTAGTAAAGTGTTTTCAGAAATCCGGGGTTTCAGGGGCCAAGCCATTTGATTTTAAATGTGTCTGTGGTTTCCTCACTCCAGGGCACAACTTCTTGGTTCTGAGGACTCTGCTGCTGTTAATTTGATGACATAGTATGGTGCCTTCTGTGTACAATTTTAAAACTTTTGGGCTACTTCAATAAAGGTAGCAACTTAATGAATTTGTGGCATATTATTCAGCTCATTGAAGTCTTTGCATATAAGTAATGTTGATGCTTTTAAGGCCGTGGAGAATTTTTACATTGATGCAGCATCAGTTCCAACATATTCTACAGCTTTATCCGAAAACTTTGGTTCCATGAACAGATGCCAAATTCATGGCCAGGCAGCATATAAACACAGCAATAGTAACTCAGGCAATCACACAGGCTTGGGCATAACTAAGTTAATATCTTATTTTAAATTCTTTGGTGGGAAACTTCTGTGGGCAGATATTTTAAATGTTGGTTATATTTACTATTATTGGCAGATATTTTAAATGTTGGTTATATTTACTATTATTAACAATAATAAATATTTTGGGTATTTACTATGCTCTGGGTATTCTCAACACTGCATGCATTATGTCAATCGCTGAATCCTCACATGTTTATGAAATGGTTATCAGTGTTATCTCCACAACTTGCCCAGGGTCTCATATCCAGATGGCAGAGCTGGACATGAGTGCAGCCATCTGACTCCGGAGCCTGAGTCCTTAACCGTCGTGCTGTATTTGCTGTTTCTCATTGGAGGAAATAATAACCCAAGATTTTACTTGACCCATTTTAATGGGACCATAATAACAAAACACTGTGCACAGGGAATGGATAAACGCCTTCAGATGGAAATAAATCCAAAAGAAGATTCTGTAGAGGATGCTGTTTTTCTGATGTTCCACTTAGAATCTTGGCTGTGACAATCAGAGAGGTGGGGTCCTGTCCAGAGTCCTGGCTCTAACAGTATTCAAAGCAGTTTTTTTTAAATTGGAAATATGAAACATATGGAACATTTCAAACATTAAAAAAGCAGAATAGGGGGCGCCTGGGTGGCTCAGTCGGTTGAGCATCCGACTTTCGCTCAGGTCATGATCTCGCGGTCTGTGAGTTTGAGCCCCGAGAGGGGCTCTGTGCTGACAGCTCAGAGCCTGGAGCCTGCTTCAGATTCTGTGTCTCCCTCTCTCTCTGCCACTCCCCCGCTCATGCTCTGTCTCTCTCTCTGTGTCAAAAATAAATAAACATTAAAAAAAATTTTAAAAACAGAATAGTATCGTGAACCAACTTGTAGCCATAACCCAGCTTCAGTAATGACCAATTTAGGGCCAATCTGATTTTACCTATAGCCCCACCCACTTCTCCCTATCCTCTCCAGATTATTTTTAGCAAATTAAGCAAATTCAGACCTCAAAACTTTCCCCACATAAATCTTTCAGCATGTATCTCTAAAAGATAAGATTCCTTTTAAAAAGCATATCATACTGCCATTATGACACTTAAAAATTAATACCTTTAAAACCATCAAATATTAAGTCACTGCTAACATTTCTATGGTATCTCATAGAGGTTTTTTGTTTTTTGTTTTTTTTTAAGTTTGTTCAAATCAGAATCCAAATAAGCTCCATGAGACTGGTATGTCTTTTAAGTATCCTTCTAATATACAGTTTCCCCTTCACCTCTCTCTCTTTTTTTTTAATGCTTATTTATTTTTGAGAGAGAGAAAGGGAGGCACAGACAAAGGGGGAGACAGAGAATCCCAAGCAGGCTCAGCACTGTCAGCCCAGAGCCTAAGGCAAGGATCAAACTCAGGAATTGTGACATCATGACCTGATTGGAAATCAAGAGTTGGTTGCTTGGGGCGCCTGGGTGGCGCAGTCGGTTAAGCGTCCGACTTCAGCCAGGTCACGATCTCGCGGTCCGTGAGTTCGAGCCCCGCGTCAGGCTCTGGGCTGATGGCTCGGAGCCTGGAGCCTGTTTCCGATTCTGTGTCTCCCTCTCTCTCTGCCCCTCCCCCGTTCATGCTCTGTCTCTCTCTGTCCCAAAAATAAATTAAAAAAAAAAAAAAAAAAAAGAGTTGGTTGCTTAACCAACTGAGCCCCCCAGGCACCCCTCCACCTCTCATTTTTATTTCTTGTAATTGATTTTTTAAAATACCAAAAACAGGTTTTCCTTGGGAAATGCCAAAAGTCTGGAATTTGCTGACTGTATTCTGGTCATATTATTTATTATGCTCCAATATGACAACTGAAAACATTTTAATTTTTTTTTTTTTAACTTTAGACTCTATCCTCCAGGACGTGTCCATTTTATTCTTTTCATCCTTAGGTATCCTGGAGACTGTACAGTTGATCTTCCATGTTTTGAAATCTGTGTAGTTTTTAATTTGCATTTCTCTTATTTTGACCATTCCTTTTTTCACATGATTAAGGGCTATTTTGATTTCTTATGTGAAGTGCCTACTCACTTTTTTCCATAGAGTGAGGGTTCTTATTTTTGTCAAAATATTTTATCAAAATTTTTATCAAAAGAAGCTCATATATTAGAGATATTTCCCCTTTCTTTGTGATATTGATTACAAATATTTTTCCTAGTTAATAATTTTTCTTTTCACTGTCATATGGTATTCTCTGCCATGCAAAAAGTCTTCATTTTTTTGGTAATTGAATGCATCAATTTTTGCCTTTTTTAGTTCTAGAGTTTGCATCATGATCAGAAATGTTGCTCCAAGTTGTAGATGAATTAACTCATGTTTTTGTTTTATACTTCCACGGTATTATTTTTCCATTTATATATATATATATATTTTTTTTTTTAAGTTTATTTTTATTTATTTTGAGAGAGGAGAGAGAGAGTGAGAGAGCACAAGCTGGGGAGAAACAGAGAGAGAGAATCCCAAAACGTCTCAGTTCTGAGTCGGTTCTGCTCAATTCTGTCAGCGCAGATCCCAATGCATGTCTTGATCTCATGAACCATGAAATCATGACCAGCAGGTGTGAAGTGTAAGGATTGGATCAAATTCTATCTTTTTCAGAACACGTTGTAAAATTCAGGACTTTATAAAAATAACAAATGAATCTATTCGGAATGCCCGGAAGCACATTCTCTGCTATATTCAAAGTAGATAGTGAAAGACAACAGTAGGGTTCTGTTCCACTTCCAGCTCATCCTTACTGAGGAAATGTTGCTAAGGCCTAGCCTAGCCCTGGAGGCCGGGAGAATAATCCATGCTCTGCTCTCCTCAGGTCTAGCTTTCTCTTCTGTCAGATCTGACAGAATTTGTCACTGTCTTGTCCTCTCTAGGATCACTCTCTTGTCCTAAGGACAGTTACCCTGTGCAGCTCTGTGCTGGGAGTGTGGTTTCGTTGTTGCACAGGCCTTCCCTGGAAGCTATTCTTCACATTTACAAATGCTGATGCTCAGTTCATGTTTAGTATGGAATTTCTGTCAGTTGATCTTTGCAAAGGGCTTTGCTTACCTCCCTGTTGTACTTGCTAACCTGAAAAGTGGTTTTGCCTCTCTGTTTGGGCCTTAAGAAATCTCTAACCTGAGAGTGCTTGTACATCAGCATTCTCTTGGCAGGCTGTATTCTCTCTGGTGAGTGAGGGAAAGGAAAGATTTTATTTGGCTACCTTTTGTGATAACAACAGCAATAATAATGATTAAAATGTATCGAATGCTTACTATGGGTAAGGCACCAGGCTTACCCCTAACACCAGTTGGGGCAAGGCAAGAATACTAAAGGGGTCCATGGTATATGTCTATACACTTAAAAGTTAGATATTGAGTAGACTATCACATATGTTCTTTCCTTTTACCTTGTCAAATGTGCCTTCATAATAACCTGGAAGGACAGATTTAAATGCAGAATTCTTAGAATTCCTTGAGTTCCATGCCAGAAGGTGACAGTGTGAGAAGAATTCGTCCCCTGCCTCTAGGCTGCCTCTCTTCTCATCCTACCTCCTCCTGTGTCCACGATGGGCCTTGCATACAAGTTTGTGGACATTCAGCCCATTTACCCAAGTTTCAGATACATGCCTTTCACTCCACAAATAGCTGTCCCTTCGGGTCATCCTCTGACCCAGGAGAGTACACTCCAGCGGAGCAGTCCAAGGTAACCCTATAAGTGGGCTCAGGGCCATTTGTGTTGATAATTCCAGTGTGTTGGATACCTGGAGTATGGTCTAGAAGAGATGGGGGAGGTGATGGGTTCTGGGTGGGCATATCTCCATATTCCTGCAAAATCTGCTCCACAAGGAAAAGGAGAGTCCCTATGGGACTCCAGGTTGCTTTATATGTATTTAACTCATTCAATCCTTAACAACAATCCTATGAGGTAGGTGCTATTATGTCCATTTTACCAATGAAGAAATTGAGGCTTAGAGAGATTAGGTAAACTGCCCAAGGCCAAGAGACTACTAAATGGAAGAGTAAGGATTACAATTTGGGCAATCTGGCTCCAGAGCCTTGTCTTCTGAACTGAAAGGATTTCCCCCTCACACCGTTCCATGATACTTTCTGTGTAGCATTATTAATCCCTCCCCATAGCAGTACTAAGGAGTTATCTGCTTGACTATACAAGTACTCAACAAAGTTGTTAGGGATCTTCATTCTTGACCATCACTTGAACCTCCTTTACTAGTAAAATTAAGGTATCTCTAAGATATTTTTCAGCTCTAGAATCCTGTGATTCTAGACATGATTACAAATATCCCTTCAGTGTAAGCTTGAACAATGCTCCAGAAAGTGTACCTGAAGGCATTACAAAACTACTAATAATTAATAACAATAATTAGTAATAATAATTATTAAATTACAATTATAGGATCCTACCTACCATTGAGATTACCACATATTTAAAACTTGGAAACACAAATTAACATCTTCTATAGGAACTTCTCATTGCTCTTAATAGGAAACACTGCAAAAATTTTACAGAAGACATATTAATTAGCCTATAGGGTCCACTTAGGAAGAATATATAATGATGTCAGATACAGTGATCCACATTTAACAACTAGATGTTACCCCTATTATAACTGACCTAAAACATTTCAAGTGTACTGAAAGTATGGCATATATTATTAGTTGTATGACTAATTTTTCATAGTCTCTCTTTGAGATTAGAGATCTCATGCAAAAGTTTCAGTGGAGGCTTTAGTAGGAAGGAACACTGCAACTGAATTATTACCAGGAGTAGAAAAAAAGAATTATACCAGGACCCATGTTTGGAGTATGAAATATCAAATGTGCTCAAGTTGGATGTCTGTACATTGCAAGTTGGTCTTGAGGTAAACTAGACTTTACATAGAATCATAGCTAATTACAATTTGAAAGACAGACTCTCTCTGGGTATCTGGGAATGCTTTTTAGAATAGTTCCTTTTCAAACATGGATCAAAGAGGCCTTTTCCTACTTGTCTGATCTAGTTCTTTCATGTTATCTTTATTGAATAGAGAATATAGAGAAACTCTACCTTTAATGAAAAATCCTGGAAACTTTTTATTGATTTGATCTTAGACTGTAGTGTCTATTACAGCTCAATAGAGCTTCTTTATCCTTTGTTAGAAGTGTTTGAAAAGAGGTGGGGAAAAAACTTGAGAAGTTCTTTTCTCCACAAATGACTGATAAATTCCCATTTCTTTAGCCTTAGAATTTGTTCCTTCTGATGTGACTTCTATAGTTTACTCAAAATGTTTGATATTCCTATAAAAATATTTAACATAGGATACATTCTGGATGATAGTCTAAAATGATAAACTTAAATTTTAAAATCAATCTTTTCCTCTATAAATAATAATAATATCTTCTCTAAAAATGAATGACATTTAAGGAGTTACATGGAAATGGTTATTATGTACAATACACAGGGAATCAACATGCAACAACCAAATAAAATAAGTGAAACACTGATTTTATTTTTATTAGTCCTATTGAAATTTACATACTATAAATTCACCCATTTAAAATATACAATTCAATGGTTTTTAGTATATTCAGAGTTGTGCAACCATCATCACAATGTAATTTTAGAACATTTTTATCATCCACCCCCAAATCCCATACCCATTAATAGTCACACACATTTCCCCCACCTCCCCATTCTTTCTTGTAGAAAGCCAGTACTCTACTTTATGTTTATATAGATTTGCCTCTTCTGAACATTCCATCTGTAAATAGAATCATCCATCATGTGATCTTTTGTGATTAGCTTCTTTTGTTGAGAATATTTTTAAGGTTCCATGTTGTAGCTTGTATTAGTACTTCATTCCTTTTCATTGAGGAATAATATCTCATATGGTTATACATATCTTATTTGTCAATCAGTTGATGGACATTTGGATTACTTCCACTTTTTGGCTATTTATGAGTAATTCTGCCATGAACATTCATGTACAAATTTTCATGTGGATGGATGTTACATTGCTTGGTATATGTCTAGAAGTGGAATTGCTGGGTCACATGGTGACCCTATGTTTAACTTTTTTGAGGAATTGCCCAAATGTTTTCTAAAGCAGCTGCACCATCTTATAGCCTCACTAGCAACATATAAGAGTTCCAATTTTTCCACATCCTCTCTGATGCTTGTAATTGTCTTTTTGATTATAGCCATTCCAATGGGCGTGAAGTGGTATCTCATTGTGGTTTTAATTTGGAGTTTTGTGGTGCTTAATGATGTTGAGCATCTTTTAATGGTCTGTTTTTAAATATTTTACTCGGTTAAAAATGTGGACTCTCTGGGGCACCTGGGTGGCTCAGTCGGTTAAGTGTCCAACTTCAGCTCAGGTCATGATCTCACCGTTTGTGAGTTCGAGCCCTGCACTGGGCTCTGTGCTGACCACTTGGAGCCTGGTTCGGATTCTTTGTCTCCCTCTCTCTATGCCCCTCTCCCACTCCTTCTCTGTTTCTCAAAAATAAATAAATGTTAAAAATTTTTTTTTAAATGTGGACTTTAACCCCATTAGTTGATAGCTGGTAAAATATCATTGTCAATTTTTAGTAGTTCATTTATGATGAGATCAAGACTGCAAAGTCTAGCTCTAATAAATTGGTTAGCTTTTACAAAGAAAATGGTAGTTAAATAGCTACACTCATTGGTCCTAACTCTGTTGTGATCTGACAGGACTTTGATCTTGCCAGTTAAGAGCGTGTGCGTGTATCAACCAAAGGGTATGTCCTAATGACTCCAAATATTATTCCAATAAAAATGTAATTTATTATTAACACATATTTTCAGGAGCAATGACCTATTGTTTTATTGAAAATGGTACATGCTCATTTCAAACATTTTTGAACCATCAAAAAGATATAAAGAAGAAAGCAATAAATTGTTATAAACCTCACTTTTCCAGAAATAACCAGTTAGGTTTTGGGGAAGTATAATACTTCCAAACAGATACAGTTAGATTCAGGGTCAGATGGTTGAATGGGTAGAAATAATTTCATGAGAATGGGATCACATTATATCCGCTTTTTAAAAATAAAAAGGTTTTAATTTTACTTGAGTTAACAATAAAAAAAGAAAAAAACCACTTAAGTGAAACTGAGGAATGAACAGAGAAAACTCTTTCTCTATAAAATTGATTCAGAGCTCACCTCCCATCTTTTTATCACGACTTCTCTAATTCTGACCCTCTTGTTCACTTCTCGAGTTGCTGAATATCATCAACAGAGTTTTTTCATAAAGGACCCATGAGTGTGATAGTAGAAACTACTGAACAGCAACATTACTTTTCCATTGTTCAGTATAATACTCCTGATTTTATTTATTTTTTTTAAAGTTTATTTATCTTGAGAGAGAGAGAGAGAGTGCTCACATGTGCACATGGGGTAGGGGCAGAGAGAGAGGGAGAGAAAGAATCCCAAGCAGACTCTGTGCTGTCAGTACAGAGACCATCTTGGGGCTCAAACTCATGAACCATGAGATCATGACCTGAGCCAAGATCAAGAGTGAGATGCTCAACCAACTGAGCCATTCAGGTGCCCTTAATACTCCTGATTTTAAATGTACACATTGCCCCCAAGAATACAGTGTTTAAGCATAGCCTCCCTTGCAGCTAGATGCTAAGTAAGTTCTGGCCAATGAGATATAAGCAGAAGTGTTGTATGAAAATTACAGAAAATATCCTTAGAGAGGATATGCCCATCTTCTGCTCTTCTTCCTGCTAGCTGTTACGCAAATGTAAACACTGAAGTTTGATTTGTCATCTTCAACCATGAGGTGGAAGATCTGTACTGAATGTAGTATAACAACAAGATAAAAGGATTCTGAGCAGCCGACCATTTCCTTAAGCTGCTATACCTCCAGACTTTTTATGAGAGAAACTTTTTATTTTTGTTATTTTTAAAGTCAATTTTTAAGGAATTTCACATGTGATTCCTTCTACTGCCAATCACTTTGGTTCCTCCAAAGTCAGAATCATAATCTTCAAAACAGCCCCTTTAAAAAGAACTTTTGTCCAATCCGCAATTGTCACTGTCAGTCAGTCCACAATTGTTTCTTTTGGGCTGCTTTTGATCTCCACTTGAAAATGGACATACTTCAAAAATTCCCCCCTGTAATCTTTGGAATCCAATTTCTTCAAGCAAATTACTTTAGGGCCCTAGAAGTCAAACTGCAGGAAGCACGTTGATTGCTATTTTGGCAAATGACCTAAAATATAAGTATTCTTTAATTGTTTTTAATGTTGAAAAGTCTTGTTACTTCCACTCTACCCCATGGGCCTAGCAGAAAATGTTACAGGTCTCATTGTCACCACTGCAATAAACTTGCTGTGATGGAAGAAGCATAACTTGTATTTCAATGTAGCCATGAAATCTCTACCTTTTTAAATGGCTTATTTGGGGTCCTTAGTCATCTGCCATTAAAATTCATTATAATTGTCACAAGTGCTAAACAATGCCATTAGGTTCTTTAGTGCTAAGAATGTCTGTTGCCTTTACACTTACACAATTTAGCTGTGTATAATTCTGATGTTATACTTTGCTTCTCTATCAGTATATATAGATACTATTTCATTTTTTCTGGCATTGGAGGTTGCAGGGCAGATAGCTGAAGCCAGCCTAATTTCTTTCCGTACCCATCCTCCATTTTTGTTTCTGGCTAGATCAAAAAACATTCTTTTCCAATTTTCTATTAAAGAAATTCAAACATGCAGAAAAAGTTAAAAAATAGCTAGATTTAGCAATTGCTAATATTTGCCTTATTTGCTTTATTTCTCCTTATGCATATGTGCATGTGTGTGTTTGTATGTATACAGATAACACTTCTTTCTGAATCTTTTGAAAGTAAGTTGCCGACATAACATTTTACTCCTAAATACTTCAGGATATATTTCCAAAGAATAAGATTTTCTAAAAAATAACAAATTCCCTAATATCCTCTAGTGTCCACTTTGTGTTCAGATGTCCCCTATTATTCCTTCTACCCACACTATCTTTTGTAGCCTTAAAAAATACTAAAAGGACCCAAGATCTAATCACATTGTATTTAGTTTTTTTGTCTCTTTAGTCTCTTTTAAACAAGAATAATTCCGCACTTTGTTTTGTATTTTTTGTTGTTTCATACATTTACTTTTTTTGATGAGGCCAGACCAGTTGTGTTGTATCCTCTCCTATCTTCTGGCTTTACCTGATTGTTTCCTTGTGGTTTCAATTAACTTGTTTGTTCACCTATCCCATATTTTCTGTAAACTGAGTTAGGTGTTAAGACATGATTAGACTTGGGTTTGATATTATTTGGCCAAAAATATTTTATGCAGTATTTCATATTGCATCATATCAAGAGGTAGAAGATGCAGTTTGTTCTGGTATTGATGATACTAAACTGTTTTTTGTGTGTATGAAAAATAACTCTATTTTCCAAAACAAAACAAAAACTTAGTGAGAAAAGTGACCCTGTTTTACAGTTTTGCAAATCTCTGAATATCTGGTTTAACAGAAGATGGAAGGAAACTTACATCTGCCTTGGCAGTCAGTCCACTGAAATACCACATATCATGCAGCCTCTGGAAAACATCACTACACTCTCCTGCAAGAATGAGATTTCAAAGACCAAATAGTGTCTTAATATTAGTATGGAAATAGTTTTGACCTTGTGGACCCCTTAAAAGCCCCTCAAGTACTCTCAGGGGTTCCTGGACAACACTTTGAGAACCTCTGCTTTACATTCAACAGACTGACAAAAAAATTTTTTATACTAAACTGTTTTTTTTAAGATTTTATTTTTAATTAATCTTTACACCCAATATTGGGCTCAAACCCACAACCCTGAGATTAAGAGTTGTATGCTCCACTGACTGAGCCAGCCAGGCACCCCACTGATACTATAATTTGTTTGAGATTTTGACCTCCAGATCTTTCCATTTAAATGTACATAATCTGTGAGAGTGATTCTTTAGCATTACTCTTTCATCTAATCATTTTAGTATACATTTACGACCTTTGTCTGCATCAATTACATCATTGCATAATTTTCTAAATCTACCATTTTTCTTACATTTATTAGCTGGTATCCTTAGGTAAATAGCTTTCCTTTATCAACTGAGGATAAACCTTAGTTCCCCCCAAAACACACAATAAATGCTTAAACGTTTCCTTTTAATTACTAATTGGCAGAGATGGTGCAATAGTTCTCTCTAAAGTTCATGAATGATTTTGAAGTATTATTCTTGAAGTTAAATAATTTTGCCTCCATGGAGACTTTATCATCTTTTTTTTTCTGGTATATACTGTATGCCTTTAACGTGCAGATTCAGTTAATATATTACTTTATTTCTGAATACTTTTTCTGTTCCATTTGTTGACTTTTCTAATTTAGGAATACCAATGATCTATATGCTGGATTTGCTTTGCTCTCTTAAGCATCATCTATTTTATTTTTTTGTTAACTTATTTTTGAGAGAAAGAGAGACAATAGCGAGTAGGGGAGGGGTAGAGATAGAGAGGGAGACAGCGAATCCCAACCAGGCTCCACAGTGTCAGCACAGAGCCTGATGTGGGTCTTGAACCCACAAACCATATCATGACCTGAGCTGAAATCAGGAGTCAGACATTTAACCGACTGACCCACCCACGTGCCCCTCATTTCTCTTGAATCTCCTTTTTCTCTCTGCATTTCTTGTGATAATTTCCAGTGTTTTTTCCATACTGGTAATTTGATTCCCTTTTTTTGTTGTTGTTCTGTTGTTTCAAAGCTATTCACTAGATCTGAAACTGTGTTTATATTTATTTTTTTAGCTTGGCTTTTATTTTTAGTATCCATCTTTAAGCTCTTGGTATTTTGTTATTGTGTTACTCTTATTATTTAAAATAAAGTTTATTTATTTATCTTGAGAGAGAGAGAGAGAGAGAGCGAGAGAGAGAGAGAGAGAGAGAGAGAGCGAGCACATGAGTGGGAGGGGCAGTGAAAGAGGGCAAAAGAAATCCCAAACAGTCTCTGTGCTGTTAGCATGGAGCCCAACTCAGGAATATCTCAGTAACCAGGAAATCATGACCTGATCTGAAATCAAGAGTTGGATGCTTAATGGACTGAGCCACCCAGGCACCTCAAGCTCTTGATATTTTGAGTTCATACTATAACTAAATTCTTCTTTGGTAGACAATCTGCTTTTTTGACATAAATTTTCTTCCAGATGGGGTTCTACATAATGTAACTTTCAGGATCTTGGTTTGCATTGGTTATGCCCTGTTTTGTTGCTTGTTTGATGGGACAGCTCTTTCCAGAATCATTTATTCTGATACGCTGTGCATGAATTTTTGACATACTTCCTACTTTATCTAGGAATAAGTTGATCTTCTTAGAGTCATAGCTTGGTGGCTGGGCACTGTTTTGTCTACTTTTCTATAGTCTAATATTGGAAAAGGATGGAGTAGGGACAAGGGTGAGATCTATTGGGATTCAGTATAGCCTCTGCTAGGGGACAGGCCTTTGCTCTTTCTTGAGAGCCTATGAAACATCCTGTTCCACAGCCCTTTCCATGCAGCCAATTATGTATCTTAGTTCCATATATTTTGGCTTATTCCCCTGGCTCTGCAGTCCCCTGATAATGGGCAGGTCCTGATGAAACTTTTTATTCCTATTGAAGACTACTGTTTTTATTGTTTTTCTCCTTGTCAAGGAAAAAAAAATCAACAGCTCTCCATTATTTTAAGGATATAGTGGAAACCTCTAGGTTCAGCTCCATCCACAATCTAACCTTTCAGGTTTATGTAACCTTTTCATCTTACGTGAATTCTCTCTCACACGGATTCTATTCACTGTTTCTAAATCTATGTTTTCCTACATCTATCTTTTTATTCCATAGACCCATGTAGAGTGTTATCTTGATCGATCTCAATTCTACCGTACTTCCTATTTCCTCCATGAAGTCTTTCCTGACTTATTATAACTGGAAAAGCTCTTCATCTTTTGAATTCCTGTACAGAATCTATTGTCTCTACATAATTCATTGGCAGTGTTTTATGGTAAGGCATTACTGGTCATTTATACTTTTGCTTATGTCTCAAATCTTCTTCAGGAATTTTGCTTTTGTTCTTGGTAGTGCCCTTATCTGCACAATGCCACCTCACATATTTGTAGATTCCTGTTCCCTTAAAAATAACATTGAAACCAATTCACATCTTCATTGTTGCAGGCAGCAACTGCTCTTCCAAACTCTGGCACTTCTAATCTTCTGGAGGCTTTCCTACCGCTCAGAGGGCTGTATTAAAACTTGAGGTAGTTGGGGGCGCCCGGGTGGCTCAGTTGGTTAAGTGGCCGACTTCGGCTCAGGTCACGATCTCGCGGTCCGTGAGTTCGAGCCCCGCGTCGGGCTCTGTGCTGACAGTTCAGAGCCTGGAGCCTGTTTCAGATTCTGTGTCTCCCTCTCTCTGACCCTCCCCCGTTCATGCTCTGTCTCTCTCTGTCTCAAAAAATAAATAAACGTTAAAAAAACAAAAAACAAAAAAAACTTGAGGTAGTTGAAGAACTAGTTAAGTGGTTGCAGGAGAGCTCAGAGAGGAAAATAAACGATATGCTCCCAATATCCCTTCTATCATCCTTTGAGTCTTTAGTCACTGGAATTTTTAAATCTCTTTCCACAGGTCTGCTGTGGTCCCAATACGAAAATGGGCTACTCCGGAATTCATAGTTCACTTTGGGCAGTGGCATTCACAGACATCCGTGTTTGAAGGCCAAGGCTCGTTCTCACCTTCCCATTTTCAAAATCTGGTTGTCCTTCAATTCCCCAATCCCGTCGTAATTTAGGAGGTAGCTCACGGAAGGCTCTGGTTAAGGCAGAGTGAGCCCACATCCCCCAGCATTTTTCTTAAATGTGGCAGCACCGCACTTTAACAGATTAGAACCCATCTGAACAAAAAGGAAACCTGAAGTAGGAAACAAACTTGGGCTTCAGTCGGCTAGCTAGAGTAACCCTCAGGCACTGGTGCAGAAGAAATTCTCGAGGTGGGCCATAGAGATTATCTCTACTCCAACTCCACTGCTCTTCTCCATAGATACACACGCACGCCCGCCACCGCCTCAGTGGCTTAGGGATCGCAGGGCGGTTGACAACCGTTCGCCCTTGATGCGCCTTCCTCTGCTCAGCGGGAGAACAGGAGGCACCACCGACGCCGGTAATGGCCTCTGCACGGCCCCCTCTGGGCGTGCGGAATCCTGGGACTTGTGGTCCAGCTCCGAGGGCTCCCTAACCAAGTCGGCATTGAAAGGACTACGATTCCCAGAATGCATCGAGGAAGGGAGAAACCTGGGCGGGGAGAGAGAGGGGCGGCCCCAGGCTCTGGGGCGTCGCGGTTTCCAAGCGCCGTGATCTCGCCTAGTAACCGGCCGCCGCGGTTCCCGAAAGCTGCGCTGTGGCCCCGCCCCCGGAGCGCCCGCTGGAGGAAGAACCCGTCTCCCGCTGCGCCCCAGTGACGAAGCCCATCCTCGGGTGCGGGAGGTGGGGAAGGGAGGGCAGGCAGAGGATTTCGCTCGCCCGTGCGAGATCCGGGACGTGCTGGCGGCGCCCGCTCCGAGCAGAGGTTAGAGGCGGAGAGAGCGGGGATGCTCTGCAGACTAGGCTGGATCCGGTGTGGGAGGAGTGCAGGACGTTGACAGGGAGGCAGTGCGCGCGGGTCGGGCTGTCCCTGGGGGCTGGCATTCCCTCGGACCTGCGGCAGCCGAAGCTAGGGTAGTGTGGGCGCCCGTTGTTGGGGGAGTGGGGGGCGCGGAGTGCGTCCCGGCCCCCACCCCCCGCCTGGCTAGAGGCTGACCTTTGAGCCCACGGGTCCCCGTAGCTAGTTCAGACCTTCGTGAAGCGGGGCACTCGATTTTTGCCACTTGTTAATTATTTAATTTCTTCGGGACCAGGAGCGTTAGTAGGTAGTGCTTTCCTGCCTCCAACTGCACTAGTGTCTCGTTTCCTCCAATTCAGAAAAATCTTTCATGACGCTTGCACTTGGAGTTGCTGATTAGTGAGAACTGCTAAGTTCTTCATGATTTTTTTCGGTCAAGAGAGGTTTCACGGAGGATGTAATTTAAAAATACTTACGTGACAACTAATTGAAGGATCTAAAAAAAATGACCGTTGCATATTCACCCTGGCTTAATGGGGAAACAGCAAGTATTCTCTTCAATCATATCAGCAACCAGAAGCATTTTGGGCATATTTCATATCATTAAGGAAATGGATCTGGAGGGAGAAGGAGAATAGTTGACAATTAAAAAAACAAAAAACAAAAAAACCTTGGTTTAGTTTGGGGATCATTTTCTTGGACTGGTGACTTATACAAAAAATCTGTTTCTTTCTTCCTTTCTCCTGCATCCTGGGTATAGACTGTCAGTTTCGGATCCAAGGATGGTGATGGCAAAGCTTACCCGGGTTTTCTGTCAAATCAAAGCTGTCACAGAATAAATCCCGTTGCCTGCTGCGAAGCCCCCACGCACTGCAAACTTCAGTGAGCGAACTGGGTAATCAGTGTTTGGATATGCAGATCCCTGATTTAAAAGGCGGGGTGACCCCCCCAAGAACCTCTCCTGGGGGAAGAAGCCCGCAGGTGCAGTGAGGCGTGTGCGGGTGTTGGCGCCCGCGAAGACGCCTTGCCCGGGGAGAGGGAGCCGGGGCGCCCGGCGGGGTCTGGCGGCCGCGCACTGGCGGCTCATCTCCGGCGGCGGCGGCGGATGATGGTGGCGGCCGGCGCACTGGGCTGTGTCTGTGCGTCGCCGCGGAAATCAGCGCCCAGCGCTGCACACTGAGCCCTTGCAGGTCCTCCGCAGCCCGAGTCTTGGCGAGGACAGACCCGGAGCGCAGGGGCCGCGGACCCGCGCGCGGGGGGGCCGGGGGACGAGTGGGGTCGGCTTATCATGGCGGATCGGACAGCTCCCAGCTGCCAGCTCCGGCTGGAGTGGGTGTACGGGTACCGGGGTCACCAGTGCCGCAACAACCTGTACTACACGGCCGGCAAGGAGGTGGTCTACTTTGTGGCTGGGGTCGGGGTGGTTTACAACACCCGAGAGCACAGCCAAAAATTCTTCTTGGGACACAACGACGACATTATCAGGTAAGTAGGTGGCCCGAGGTGGTGGGGAGGGGTTGGTATGGAGATTGGAAGCGTGGGGAGAAGGATGACCAACCTGGCTTTGCTGGGGTCAGATCTAGGAGCCCTGTGGAGTAAAGGATTCTCTCTGGAACTGCATGGAATTACATGGCTAGGGCACACACGGAGTGGGGGGTGAAAGTGGGGAGGGAGAGATTTCTTTCCTCTTTATTCCTCTGGAAGTCTTTTAAATCTCTAAGGAGTTGAGTGTCCTGATGTGTTGGTTTTTTTTTTTTTTTTTTTTGGTGTTCATTACTGCTACAAGTGGAAGGATCCTGGGTAACCATCAAACACTTCTTCCTGCCCTAACTAGGTAAATGTAGGACCAATAATCTGAACTGTGGGTGTCATCTTTGGCAGGCTCCTCAGTAGGTTCCTCAACAAGCAAGAGGATTTTAAAAAATCTAGAAGAAATTTTGGCTACAGGTAATTTGGAATCTTCATCCCAGATGCTTTGAAACTGGAAAATTTCTGCACTGGGTGGGGAGTTTGTTCTCTAATATTTCACTTGGCAGTGTTTTAATGCAAAAAAAAAAAAAGCATATTTATACACTAAATGGATGCTTCCACAACATCACTGAGGTTATGAAAGGCTGGCAGCTGCAGGACCACAAAATCCTACCAGTTAGTCCCCAGAATGACCAACATCTGCCGGTGAATGGCCAGGACTGATTAGAAAAACATGACTGGATAAATAGCCTTTTTAAGGGGCCCTCCCCATCAAATTTTAGAGGGACGTATTTTGATTCTTGGCCCTGTCCTCTCATCTCTGGGCCAGACGCATTTTCCTCCAGCTCTTGTCAGCTGCTTGTGTGACCAAACAAGGTGTGGTCCAGATGCTGTTCACAGGGAATCCCATGCAGCCTTGGGCAGTCAAGGAAGATTTCCATATGGGAGCCTCACCCACAGGGCTATTGACTTGCTGAGGGCATACTACAACTGACAGCGACCATATTTGTCCCTTCCAAACTTGTGTGTTCACTGATGTAGAACTTCTATCACATTTTCAGAATATTACCACTGTGCTCTAAGTTTGCCTTGCAGAGTGAAATAAATGGTTATGTGGTATAATGTAATGGTTTTGATTTCTCCTTGGGGAGAATGGTTCAAACATCTCACTGCCTCCCCCAATGTTCTGCTTATTCTAGAGCCTTTTTTTTTTCTGAGCCCTAAAGTTGAAAAATTGTTACAAAATGTAAAAACTTAATATTTACAAATACAGTAAGGTATATATTTTAAGAAAATCTTTTGACTTTTAGAAAATGAAGATTTTAAGTACTAGGAGCTCTATTCTTCCCAAGATTGGGTGTTACTGACATGTAAAACTTTCTTCGTGTCACATGTGAGAAAATCGCTTTCTTCTTTGCTCCTTAATACAATAATGGTTGTGATTGGGGCATCTCTCCTAGATCTGTCCTCTGATTGCCAGGCTGATTATTAAAGTCACAGGTGCAAATGATTAAAAGTGACTGGTGAAAAGGTTAGATGTTTAAAAATTTAAACCGATTATGTTTTCTCTCTGTCTTTCTTAATTCGGTGCTTTCCATTACACCATTGAAAGAAGATGTAGCCCTTTGGGGGAAGGGAGAGAGTGGCAATTAAACAGAAAATTCCCTGGGGTTAAATGATATTACTGTGACAGTTCACTGAACTACTTTGAGGATTGGAACTCTTCATCTTAATTTTTTTCTCTGATAGGAAAAAAAAATGAAATGCACTGTTGAAGCTGAAGGTGGGAAAAGGGTGGAGTTGCAGTAAACCTCTGTTCTGACAGACAGCTGGACTAGAGGGGTTGCGATGATATATGGCTTAATTAAACACTCAGATTTGAAGAAAAGGTGAAGGAAGTTGTTTATATGACTGGGTTTGCAGGAAGCCTCAAGTGATGCAAAGAAAAAAAAAAAAACGATTTAGCTTCTGTCTATTATGAAGGCAGTTGTATCTTTTACACTGAATAGTGGCGTAGTGGTAAGCCTGCCTTCAGAGATTGGATTTTACTGCTAAATGTTTCATGATATTTGGGTCTGAATATGCACAGGTGAGCAGAATTCTTTAATATCCACGTATGTGTTTGCACATAGAAATAAAATTAAGTCCAACAGATTAAAAAGCACAAACCACAGATCATTATGTAATTAAGAGCTGTAAAATTAGACTGTTTATGCTGTTACTTTGCTTTATCATAAATATATATATATGATGTATAGACATATATATGTATGATATATAGACATATATATGTATATACATGTGTCTATATATGTATCTTTTTTTTGGTGAATGCAGTACACAAACCATGTTTGTTTTTATCCTTAGTAAGTGAGACTCTTAGGTGCCATTTCTTTCATAATTTTATTCTCAGAAACACATTTGATATTTCAAATTAATATTGTAAATTGTTGGGAATATTCATGTATTAACTTGTGGATTTGGACAGGAAAATTATACTCTTTTATCTTTATGAATTTCAACTCTGCGTGTTCCTGTTCTACTACTGATTTCCCACTTAACATATTGCAGTTAGCTATTGAATGAGGAGCACTATAGCTAAGGTTTTAGTGCAAAAGTGTTTTGGGTTTTTGGAAAAATTACATGAATGTCCAAGCTCCTAACTCTTAATTCCGAAAAATGAGATAATGTTAAGTAATTGTCTATTTAGCTTTTGCCTTAGCTTGAAAGATATATTCATAATGCATGTATTTCCTACTGCTTTATTATGCAACTTTCTCTAGAATATTAACTAGAAAGCAGCCCAACAAATATTGATACCACATTCCATTTTATAAAAATGTGTGACCTCTGAGCTCACGATGAACTTTAATAATAATGTAGGATTTGGCAGAGCTCATTAGAGCTTAAGCGTATGTGTCCTCCTGTTTTGACAGACTATGTGTTTAGGTCAGATTTTTTAAAGCGTTGATATGTGAAGCATAATGTGATTTATTGGATGTGGAGGCTTAGTTTTATTCTTTTGAATGATTACGCTTCAATACAGATAACAGATTAGAGGATGATGCCATATTTTAGCCCTGATAACACTGTGACAGGACAGGTAAATACTAAACGCAGTGTTCGCTCTCCGGCTTACAACAGGGCTCAAATCAGGCTTACAGGCAAGGCTGTAATAGAAACTGGAATAATTACTAACTTAGTTTCTACTTCAGGGAGCAGATCATGACACAGAAATGGAGTAAATGAAAGAAAAGGTCATGAACACATTTGCTCTCTGTCACCTCCCTTCCATTTTCAGTGACTCCATTTAAGACATTTGTCTCCTTACTCTGGATTGGTATATTGTTTCAGACTAGTTCCCTGTCTCTGTTTTTCTTTTTCTTTTTTTCCCCCACTCTCTTTTGCAAGGGAGGTTTTTCTGCAGTACTCTCTTAGAGGGAAGTGTATTGACTTTGACTTTGCTCACACTCACTTATGAACCCCACCATGCTGGAGTCGTCCCAGTGAGGGGCTTGACCACTCAGGGCTTTGCTTATTTGTGAAATGGAGGTAATAATACCTAAACTGCAAATTGTAACTTTTGGAAGTAATGTATGCAGGTTTAGCCTGGGACCCGGCCCTTAGTTGGTATTCTGTAAATGCTCTTGGTAGTGGTGGTGGTGGTAGTATTTGATCAAAAGCACACACTTAAACCACAAACAAAACAGATTCTTCATTGTCCACAGGCTGAAGCTCAAACTCCGTAGCTTTCCATTCCCTGTGGCTCTAACCCACCTTTCTACCCTTATTTTCTCTTTTTAAATTACATATTGTTTGCTTCCCACTTGCCATTTAATAAGATTACTTTGTCCCTTCCTGCCTCACACTGGAATGATTTATCTTCCCATCAACCCTTCTTCCCAACAATGGCACAGTGATGGGTTGTCAGACGGACATGATTTTGAACTTCGATCTGCCACCGGTTGGGTGACTTGGGGAAATGACTAAACCTGTGTGAGCTTCAGCCATCATCCGTAAAACAGCTTCTCATCTATAAATTGGGGATTTAAAGGTATCTACCTTGTAGCTTGTGGCGATTACATACAAGGTGCCCCACTGTGTTTGGCAAACAGCCAGTGCCCGCTGCAGGGGGCCTGTAGTCCTGCACGGCCCCATCTGCTTTGGTTTTACCACTCCCAGGAGACCTTCTACCATCCCTAGATGAAGGGGTGCCTTGCATTCCTAAAGTTTTGCATCTTTCGTGACCAGTACTGCTCACTTAATATGTATCATTTAGTACCATTCTTTCCTTCTGAATATTTTCATTGATAAGTGTATATAAGATCTTTGAGGATGAGAATCAATTTAATAACCAGAGCCAACATTTTTTGAGTGCAGACTCAGCACTAAATGTGTCTACAGATTTACCTTAACCATCTTCTCAACAACCTCCTGACATCAATACTGTTGTTAGCCCCAGTGTACTGATGAGGAAACCAGGGCACAGAGATGTTGAGGATCTTGCCCATGGTCACTATTTAGCAGGCTATCAAATGGGAATTGGAACCCAAGTCTGATTCCAAAATTGCTTCACTGTTTTACAAACTCTTTATTTTTCTCAGTTGCTGTGGTCACTACCACTGTGCCTTGTTTCTAACGAGTACTTAGGGAGCTTTTTGCTTCTTGTAACTCTGTTTATCAGTCCGGTGCTTTATTCAGGAGCATTTGAAGCACATTGCTACAACTCAGTCTAGAAATGGAACCATGTTCAAGTTCACCTCAGGAACATTACCAACTTTGAGACAATGACCTGAAACGATGATCTACTGGAGGTATTCTTTAAAAATTAAATTAAGTCTCAATTGTGATGTGGCTGAAATAATTGGTGCTGCAAACACAGTTGAACTTGCTGAATTTAAAAAGAGGGGTCTAACAGCTATGGCTGGGTCTAGAGTGTTGAGTAAACAGGTTCACATGAAGGCCTGGAGATGTGATTTCATATTCATTGACCAGTTTGAATAAGGGAAGCACGGGGGTAACTATAAAGGATCAAGCCCATATTGAGTTGAGTGCCTGTTTTGCATCAGAATATATCTATATTTCATCTTGCATTTCCCTCTCCCCCAATTCTGAGATACAGTCTTCTCGTTTCACTCTGAGAGGGAATGGCTCTGAGAGGGAAGAGGCTCTGAGAAGGAAAAAGATTTAAGCAAAGTTATCTCGGTAGTACTATCAATTATTTGTTGGATCCTGTTCATTTGCAAGAGCATGAAGTGAAAGGTTCTGATGGAAGTTTATGATCTGTTCACAAATGATCTTATTATTGTTATTCTTATTAATAAGCTATAGTATATTTGGTGATTTTTATTAATATTTATTTATTCTCTAAATTGGGTACATTTTACTTGTTTATTCATCAAAAACTCATTTAATTTCTAGAAGGTACCAGATGCAGGGAGTGCGGCAGTGAACAAGACCACATTCTTGCCTCCGTTCTGGTGGGGGAGGCCAACAGTGAAAGAACAAGAAGACATGGCGAATAGAGATTGTAAAAAGTACTGACAAGGGAATGATCATAGAGAGGGGCTGGGTTGGTGGATGCTACTTGTCATAGAATTCCAGAGCTGGAATTCTATGCTCTCTAGGGAGATGGCATTGGAGTGGAGACCTGAAGGATGAGATGGGGCAGACAAGTGAAGATGGCATGGCAGAAGAGAGGTTACATGCAAAAGCACCAGGGTGGGGAGGAACTTGGTGTACCCAGAATTCTGGTGTAGATACCCAGAGAAGGATCAAGGTCATTGTAATTCTCATCCATGTCATTAATGCCTCAGGGGTCTTGGTACCATATGTCCTAGATTTCCCTGGACAGTCACAAATATTCCATTCAATTATTGTGATAGATATCTTTGTTCTTATCATGGGTGTCTATTTTTAATTCAGAATATATGACTATGTTTTTATTTAGAAAATATGGTTACTCCATAAAGGATCATTGTTTGAAAAACGTCATAGCAGAATATACTCTCTTACAAAGAATGATATTGGTCCCACAGGCAATGGTCAATTGGGATGTGGATTATACTGTGGTAATTGAAAAACTGTCCGTGACAGCATCTCTAAGCAGAGTTGTCCTAGGGCCTCTCCTACCCACCAGGATTTGGATCTGAACACTCTTGCAATGTAGGTGACATTTTTGCCACCAAAAGAAGGAAGCTGCTGGGAAAGCTGACTTGCTGGCTTTGCTTCTGGGACTTCCTCTTCCTGAAGCCATATGGAAAACCATCCATAAGCCACCAGACTCTGTACAACTTCAGCAGTCAGGCTCCTCTTGCAGGTTTAACGCAAGTTTGTCATATGTGGATTGGTCTTAAGTGTAATTAAAATGTTTGAGAGCAAACATTTCTTCTCAAATATCCTTGTTCATAGGAGTCACCTGAGCACTTGCTAAAATCTAGATTCTGAGTCAGTGAATCTTATATGAGAGCTGACAGTCTGCATTTCCAACCAGCTCCCAAGTGATGCCCATTGTTTCTGGTCCACAGGCCACAGCAAGATTTTAAGGACTGCACTGGTGTGTTTCAGAACTCAGTTGACCAGTGTTTTTTTCAACCCACGTGATATTTTCAGCTGGTGAAATAGACTTTTAAAAAAAAGTTTATTTATTTATTTTGAGAAAGGGAAGAGAGAGCACTCACACGTGCACAAGGGAGAGGCAGAGAGAGAGAGAGAGAGAGAGAGAGAGAGAGAGAGAGAATCTCAAGCAGGCTTCTCACTGTGAGCACAGAGCCCAACACGGGGCTTGAACCCATGAACAGTGAGATCATGACCTGAGCTGAAATCAAGAGTTGGACATTTAACCAATTTAGCCACCCAGGTAGCCCGTGAAATAGACTTTTAATAATATATGTAATCTATACATTTATTAAATTCTTAAATTAAGAGAATTGATGTTTTCATTAAGGTGATTCCTAGCCCCGTGTTGTAAATTCTCCAGAAAGAACCAAGCAGGCACTTGTTGGCTCAAGTTAAGGAAATGGTGAGCTTGTCCCTGCAGGCAGTGGAAGAGTGTGTCCACTGCCCTCGTGTAGACATACGTTTTTCTAGTCTCTTGAGTATATACCTAGGAGTGGACTTGCTGAATCATACGGTAACTGTGTGTTTAACTTATTGAAGTCCTGCCAGATTGTTTTCCAAAGCGATGTGTAATCCCACCAGCAATGTCTGAGAGTGCCAGCTCTTCTGTGGCCTTGCCCACAATTATGTTCTGTCTTTTTTGATAATAGTCATCTTCCTGGGTGTGAAGTGGTATCTCTTTGTGATTTTGGTTTTCATTTCCCTAATGACTAATAGCACTGACCATCAATTCATAAATGTATTGATGATTTGTATATTTTCTTTGGAGAAAATGTCTACTCAAATCCTTTGCCCATTTTAATTGTTTTTTATTGTTGGGTTGTAAAAGTTCTTTATGTATTCTGAATATGAGTCCCTTATCTGCTATGTTATTTGCAAATATTTTCTCCCATTCAGTGAGTTGTCTTTTCACTTTCTTAATGGTGTCCTTTGAGGCACAAAGTTTTAAATTTTGATGATGTCCAATTTCTTTTTTTTCTTTTGTCCCTTGTACTTTTGGTGTTAAACTAATAAACCATTGCCTAATTTAGGGTCATGAAGATTTAGGCCTGTGTTTTCTTCTAAGAGTTTTAGCTTTGACATTTAGACAGATGATACATTTTTAGTTAATTTTTATGTATTGTGTGAAGTAGGGGTGTCTAGCTTCATTCTTTTGCGGGTAGATATCTAGTTGTCCCAACACTATTTGTTGAAAAGCCTACTTTTTCCCCATTGAACTGCCTTGGATGGCTCTAACCTTTGAATTCCCTTGGTAGAGGGCCCATTGTTTTCATTTAGAAGATACTGAACATTTGGAGACCCAGAAACCATAAAACAGTCATTAAAAAGATTAATCCAGAAGTAATAGAAATCTGAGGCTTTGGTTGCTATCCTGTTTGAAAAGATGGTGTTAGAAACTATAAGGATATTAAGATTTTTAAATATTTAAAGAATATAACTATATTTATACTTTGAGGAACCAGTGCAGTAGTTAGTAACTGCTGGTTTAGGGACCACCGACAGTCTATATATACGTTAGCTTTGTTTACTCCCAAAGATTCTTGCTTTTTAAAAATGAATTTCCAGCCTTCATCCTTGCTGCTCAAGACAGATCTATTGAGGCAGCAGAAGGGAAAGCAGAGGGAATAGTCAGAGAATGTGAATGTGCCCCTTGACCTCTACTCCTTTTTCAGTTCATTCCTTTCTTCCCCCATTGGGAGGCAGGCACCTGGATGACCTCAACACAGAAATTGAAGTATTCGACAGTTACCCCCTGGTGTATTTGTTTGTTTGTTTGTTTTTTGCCACCTCTCTTCCCATTAGCATGAAGGAGGGGAGTGGCGGGCCAGCAATACCTCCCTGAGATGAAAGAATCTTTCTCCTGACTGGCAGTACATAATACGTTGGTCAGAGAATTTTTCTAAAGCTATTGAGAATTGTTTTAAGGCATGAGGATTCTTGTTAAGTTTAGCCGCTACTCAACAATGTCATTAAAACATTTTTCTGTGTTCATTGTGAATTGATTCTATGGGTAAGATGAAAACAACATCCACAAATGACAGGATGCCTTCTAAATAAGCGATCGGTTGCAAGACTGAAACTTTTTCAAAGAAATCCAATTAAGGAGAGGATCATAAGGTGACAAGAGAATCTTTTGGAATTCAATTAGAGGAAGTGTGGCTGACCTTTTAGGCATTGTGCGGTTATTAGGGAGCTAGTCTTTCCCTAGTTCTTTCTCTTGTAAGAATCACAGGGATTCATACCTCTGCCTCTCTCTGGATAATATATGCTTTGATTTTCTATGACTGCAGACTGTCTTCTTAACTCAATGATCCATTTTGCACATAGTCATCCCTCTCCAAAATTCATCTCAGCCCTTCAGCACACATGACTATCCAGCTTGGTCCTATAATACAGTTGAATCGATTGAACTTTTGAATCTTAATTCCAAATTCCCAGGAAAGAGAATCTAATTGACTTAGCATTGGTCACCATGTCCACCCAGTCCAATCAGCTGTAGCCTAGAGGGTGGGACCATGTTTCAAAGGGCTGCCCCTTTAATAAAGTTTGTCTAAGACAACATCATACTCAATGGGGAAGAACTGAGAGCTTTTCCCCTAAGGTCGGAAACAAGACAAGGATGTCCACTCTCATCACTTTTATTCAACATAGGACTTCAGCTGGAAGTCTTAGCCAGATTACAATCTGACTAAGATTACAGTCTTAGAATACAAAAAGGAATAAAAGGTATCCAAATTGATAAGGAATAAATAAAATTTTCACTACTTGCAGATGACATGACACTATATATAGAAAACCTTGAAGACTCCCCTGAGGAACTATTAGAACTGATAAATTCAGTAAAGTTTCAGGATCAAAATTAATACACCGAAATAGGTTGTTTCTGAAATACACTAATAACAAAGTACCATAAAGAGAAATTAAGGAAATAATTCCATTTACAATTGCACCAAAAATAATAAAATACCTAGGAGTGAACTTACCAAACAAGTGAAAGACCTGTACTTTGAAAACTATAAAGCACTGGTGGAAGAAACAGAAGATGACACAAACAAATGGAAAGACATTCCATGCCATTGGATTGGAAGAACAAATATTGTTAAACTGTCCCAGTAACAATACTGGTAGTATTGTTAAATACTACCCAAAGCAATCTACGTATTTAATGCAGTCCCTATCAAAATACCAACAGCATCTTTCACAGAGCTAGAACAAACAATCCTAAAATTTGTATGGAACTACAAAAGACCCTGAATAGCCAAAGCAATCTTGAAAAAGAAAAAACTGGAGGTACCACAATTCCAGACTTCAAGTTATGTTACAAAGCTGTTGTAATGAAAACAGTATGGTATGGGCACAAAAATAGACACATAGATCAATGGAACAGAATAGCAAGCCCAGAAATAAACCCACAATTATATGGTCAATTAATCTTCGATAAAGGAGGCAAGAATATGTAGTGAGGAAAGGACAGTCTCTTCAACAAATGGCGCTGGGAAAACTAGGCAGCAACATGCAAAAGAATGAAACTGGGCCACTTTATTACATCATACATGAAAGTAAACCCAAAATGGATAAAGAACCTAAATGTGAGACCTGAAACCATAAAAATCCTAGAAGAGAGCATAGGCAGTAACTCTCTGACATTGACTGTAGTAATATTTTTCTAGTTATGTCTCCTGAGGCAAGGGATATCAAAACAAAAATAAAATATTAGGATTACATCGAAATAAAAAGCTGTACAACAAAGGAAACAACTAATAAAACTAAGAGACAACATACTGAATGGGAGAAGATATTTGCAAATGACATATCTGATAAAGGGTTAGTATCCAAAGTATATAAAGAACTTATACAACTCAACACCAAAACCCCTACTATAATCCAATTAAAAAATGGGCAGAAAACATGAATAGACATTTTCCAAAGAAGACCTACAGGTGGCCAGTAGACACATGAATAGATGCTCATCACTCATCATCAGGGAGATGCAAATCAAAACCATAGTGAGATGTCATCTCACACCTGTCAGGGTGGCTAAAATCAAAACACAAGATAATGAGACACCTGGGTAGCTCAGTCAGTTGAGCATCTGGCTCTTGATTTTGGCTCAGGTTATGATCTCACAGATAGTGAGTTTAAGCCTCACATCAGGCGCTATGCTGACAACATTAAGCCTGCTTGGGAATCCCTCCTCGCCCCCCACTCTCTGTCTCCCCTCCCATTCAAGGTCCCCCCCCCTCAAAATAAATAAACTTAAAAAAAATTCTCTCTCTCCCTCTGCCCCTCTCCCCTACTTATACTCACTCTCTCTCTAAAAAGCCCAAAAAACAAAACAAAAAGGAATAAAAACAAACAAACAAAAAAACACAAGACAAAACAAGTGTTGGTGAGGATGTGGAGAAAAAGGAAGCCTCATGGACTGTTGGCAGGAATGCAAACTGGTACAGCCACTGTGATAAACAGTATGGAGGGTCCTCAAAAAATTAAATATAGAACTATCCTATGATTGATCTAGTAATTGCACTACCGGTATTTACTCAAAGAATATGAAACACTAATTCACCAGGATATTTGCACCCCTATGTTTTTTGCAGCATTATTTACATTAACTAAACTGTAAGAGCAGCTCAAGTGTCCATCGACAGATGAATGAATAAAGAAGAGGTGGTATTGAGATACAATGGAATAGTATTCAGCCAAAAAAGTAATGAAACCTTGCCACTTGTAATGTCATGGGTGGATCTAGAGGGCATAATGCTAAGTGAAATAATCCTGTCAGAGAAAGGCAACTGACATATGATTTCACTCAAACGTGGCATTGAAGGAAGAAAACAGCAAGCAAAGGGGGAAAAAAGAGTAAAATTAAAAAAACAGACTCAACTATAGAGAACAAACTGATGGATACTAAAGGGGGGTTATTGGGGGGATGGATAAAATAGGCAAAGGGAATTGGGATTATACTTAATCTTGATGAGGACTAAGTAACATGGAAGTGTTGAATCGCTGTACTGTACACCTGAAACTAATACAACAGTATGTTAAGTGTACTGGAATTAAAATTTAAAAAGAAAGATTGTCTAAGAAGGGAGGTATGGGCTGAGAAGGAATAAATGGCAGCTCTCCTAGAGGAGGTAGATAAGAAAAGGAGGCAAATGATTTCTTGATAGATAGAAAAAACAGGAGAGTGATGAGTCGAAGGTGAGAAAAGGCAAGGAAAGCGGATATGAAGAGGGCTTTAAATACAAAATATTGGTGATGAAGGGACACCTGGGTGGCTCAGTGGGTTGAGCTACCGACTCTTGATTTCAGCTCAGGTCGTGATCTCAAGGTTGAGGGATGAGCCCCGCATCGGCTCCATGTTGACTGTGGAGCCTGCTTGGGATTCCCTGTCTCCCAGTCTCTTTGCGCCTTCCCCACTTGTGTGTGCAGTTGCTTGCTCTCTTTCAAAATAAATAAAATTTTAAAAACCCCAAAATATTGGTGATATGATACATCATGGGATTTTCAATTCTCATGAGAGGCGATGCCGGGGTGTGCTTAGGGAATGCTGTCCGATGGCTGGCGACCACAGCCTCAGAGGGTAAAGTGGACATCAAACATTTTCCTCCTGGAGTGTCAGTACTACTATCGAGGGTGTTGTCTCCCTGCTGGGGTCTGGTGGTAGAAGGGAGAGGGAAGTATATGGGAATGGGGGCTGATGCCAGCAGGTACCAGCGAGGTGGCCAGACGGCACTCGTAGGAGGGGCCGGTGCAGCCTGCAAGATGATGGAGGTGCAGCTCTTTGCCAATTGGTGAAGAAATATTTTCATACTATTTACCTGACACACATACTGTTGCGCATCTGCTGAACACCAGCCCTGGCCATGAGTGACATGAGTGGATCCTTAGATGATTTTGTGAGGTTGGCCATCTAACAGGTACTGAAAACGAATCTTCCTAAAGCCAGACTTGGACTCTGCTTAAGGCTCCCGGTTGCACAGGACAGGGTTCAGACTTCTTTCGCAGAGTCTCCAAGGCTTATTACAATCTGGTTCCTTGCCCCTCCTCCAGGCTGATGTCTCTCCCTGTCCTAACATCCTCCAGCTACAACAAACTCCTTGCTGTTCCCTGAGCCTGGCTGCCTATTTTGTGTATCTTCATCTTTGCATGTGCCATGTTGGCTGCCTGAAATGACCCTCACTTCTCTGCTTGTACAGTCTCTTTCTTCCTTCAGTCTCAGTGTAGTGTCCTCTCCCCCAAAGCCTCACCTGACACTAAAGGGCCTATTTTTAGGCCCTTCTTTCTCTATACATCCAGGCAACAATGCAAGTACCTGCCTTCTGGAGTCATTGGATTGTGTTGTGTTTGTTGGCTTATTCATCTCTCTACCTTACAGATCTTTACTTATAGATCTACTCCGATCTGAGTTCTGAGTGTGTCCCCTTGTGTCACATGCGTTGTGGGCTTAGTAAGTGCTTAACATATTTTTATTTGTGGTTCTTCATATCTCAAATTATTTGGAAGGAGTGAGGTGTAAAACAGATGATATTTCTATAGAACTCATTCCATACATACTTTGCAGAGAGAAAATCCTGAAGATATACTGTCAGCTGGCATGTAGAGGCAGGATGCAGAATCTTGTTTTTAAAAAATATTTGGGTGACAATAGTGACCTTCACTGTTCTTAAGTCAGACACCAAATCCTATTTATCTTCTTCCTCCTGTTTTCCTGGTCTAGATGGAAAATCTAGCCATTGAAGACATAACGTGTTTTTCTATTGAAATATATCTATGGATCTTATAATGAATGAAACACTTTTTTTGAATGACTTAAGATTTTTGACTGTGTTATGAGGAAAATCTTGATTTATATCCCTTTAGCTTTAGGAAACATCGTGATCTTTTAAGCAACTTTTGAAAACATGATGGAATGCTTGTAAGAAACATGTTTGCAGAGATTGTAAAGTAACATCTGCTGGCTCTTCGTTCCCACTCCAGAAGAGTTTCCCCCCCACAAAATACAGAAGTAGGCGTTCAAGGGCAGGCCTCCTAGGGCAAGTGACTTTTGAAGGATGAAGAGCAATTTGGCAAGCAGGTGGAACGGGAATAGGGGAGGGAAGGAACACCAAGGAGGGCACAGCTTGTGCAGAGGCCCAGGGGCTTGGGAACAAGGTCTCCTGAAGGGAGAGGCAGTGGTTCAGTATTGCTGGAGTGAGGAAGATATCGTGGGAGATGAAGCCGGTTACGTGGCCTGGGACTAGATCACGAGGGGATTTGCATTTCCCCCCACGAATTATGGGGACCAGTGAGAGGATTTAAACAGGGTGAGACAAGGCCAATTTACATTTTAGGAAGATCACTGAAGGCAGATAATTTCTACTTTATTTATATTAACCTTTTCTTTGAGATTCCTCCCCACTGAAGTCTTTTTTCCTTCAGTGCCAAACTTCTCAGAAGCGGGAACACGGCATCATACGGGGGATGGAGTCCTGGGG
Organism: Panthera uncia; assembly: GCF_023721935.1. NCBI lineage: Eukaryota > Metazoa > Chordata > Mammalia > Carnivora > Felidae > Panthera > Panthera uncia. The sequence continues at coordinate 71,560,382 of NW_026057578.1, forward strand.
GATCTAACACAGCACTGGCCCTGTCTCTAGCCAGATGAGTGAGTTTAGGTATGGTGCTTAATGTGGGCCTCATCTAAAAATGAGCTGGCAGACTGTGTGATCTCTAAGACCCTTCTAAAATCTTTTCTAATCAAAGTGCTGTGATTCGGAGTTGTCTCCATTTACTGCCTTCATATCCTTATTCACTCCTTAATGTAAAGAACTGGTTTCTCCTTCTACCAGCCACTGCAGTCATTTCTGAAGCAGCCCCAGTGACCTCCAGTGCTGAAGGAGGCCGCATCAAGCTTAACCTCTTCACAGCATTGGGTACTGCTAGCCAGCCTCTACTCGACAGTCTCCCTTTTCTGTTCCAGAGGTTGTAGCCCCTGGTTTTCTCTTACCTCTCTGACTGACCTTGGTCTTCTCTTCCCTAAACCCACCTTTTATGTGTAAGGACCCTCAACATTGCTCACCAGGTGTTCCTGCCCCAAATGCATGATCTGAGGGTAATCATGAGGAATACAAAATAAGGGACTTTCTTCAACACAGCTGGCCTGTACTTTGCAAAAAAAAAAAAAAAAAAAAGTCATTCTCATAAAAGACAAGAGATTGTAGAGTGGTTCCAGATTAAGGGGGACTAAAAAGATCCACCGTAGGGCAGTGTGAGATCCTGGATTGGAGTGGGGAGGATGGTTACAAATGATGGTATTGGGATAATTGGTGAGATTTGAAGATGGGACCACATTTCAGGTACTAGCAGGATTCGACTCTAGCAATGCAGTTATGTAGGAGAAAGCAGCAGGATTCTACTCTAGCAATGCAGCTATGTAGGAAAAAGCTCTTGTCTTAGGAGATACATGCTGGACTATTAAGGAGTGAAGAGTCATGAAAGCTGCGAATTGCTCTCAACCATTTAAGTAACAGCAGCAGCAAATATGACAACAATGTGTCTGTGTGTGTTTGAATGTGTGTCTGTGTCTGTGTTCCTCATGGCATCTGTTCTTTCCTCTTCTTATTCTGTGCTCTTTCCCCAAGACCTCTTACACTGCCTCCCCCCTGCCTCCATTCTTGCCCTCACATTCTGTTCTCAACATGGCAGCCAGTTGATCTCGTTGCATTGGGAGTCAGGTCATGTCAATTCTCTGCTTGGAATCCTCAGACTACAAACCAAAGTCCTAATAATGGGCCTCTAAGCCTCTATGGGAGAATTTGGCCTACTGTTGTTACCTCTGTGATCTAAACTATTTTTTCCCCATGTCTTGCTTCACTCCAGCCTCACTGACCTCTTGACTGCTGCTTGAAAACCCAAGTGCTTCTCTGCCACAAGGCCTTTGCACTAACTGTTCTTTCTGTCTGGTTCCTTCTTCCCCCAGACATCCATGTGACTTTACTCACCTCCCTTAGTTCCCTGCATCAGTCAGTGAGGCCTTCCCTGATTACCCTATTTAATATTCAGACCCCTCTCCAGCACATTCTTTATTATCCATCCCTGTTTTATTTTTCCCCTTAGTTCTTATTTATTTTGTTACTTGTTGTTCTCTTCACTAGAATCTAAGCTCTCTTTGGGCAGGACTGTTTTGTTCACTGCCCTGCCTACAGTGCCCAGAATGGTGCCTGGTATGTAGAAGATACTTAATAAGTAATTTTTGAATGAATAAATGAGCAAATTGTGTTTGCTCATTTAATATAACCCCTTTGGAATTTCAGCTTAGAATAGGACTTCTTTTTTGGATCCCCTTTGATAGATTGTGAAGCCTATGGATTCCATCTTAGAATAATGGGTTTGTTTGTTTTGTTCTATCCTTTGATCAAAGTGTAATATAGATACTGAAAAGTTCACATTTGGATCAGTCTTCACAAACTAATGCACCTATAAACCTCACCCACATCAAGAACCAGAACATTACCAGCACCACAGAGAACCTCTGGTGCCCTCTTCCAGCCATAACCCCCATTGTAAAGGTAACTTCTATTCTGACTTTTAACAGGGTAGATTAGTTTTGCCTAATGTACTTTAAAAAGGAATAGTACAGTATGCATTCTTTTGTGTCTGGCTCCTTTCAACCAACATTACATTTATGAGACGCATCTGTGTTTCTACATGATTATTCTCAGTTCGATACTATAATTTATTGATCCATTTTACTGTATCTGGGCACTTGTGTGGATTTTTGTTTCTTTTGGCTACTTCGCCATTCTAGTACAAGTAAACATATACATGTAATTCCACACAGGAGTGGTATTTCTGGGGCACTGGGTGCATGATAGGTCAGTGTTGCTAGGCCCCCCATACAGTTTTCCAGAGTATATCAATTTATACTCACACTATCACAGAATAATGTTTCTTAATGCATATAATATAATACATAAGGAGGATTAGAAAGAAAATGAGCTGTTTTGAAATATAGTTATAAAACTATTTTTAATATGTCATGGTGTATTACATGTGCTTTATTAACTCACACAACTGAAAGGTCTAGCAGTCTTAATAATTATGGATTTCAAAGTAGTGATGAATATACATGGTATTTTAGGGATCTGCTACAGCTTTAATGTAATATGAAAATATCTGTGATGTTATTGGTCTCAGGGTGACAGGTACTGCTGATACTACTCTAATTTGTTGCCTATATTCTGAATGATAGGCAATACTAAAGTCTGTTACAAGCTGGTAAAAGTAAAGATTTTTAGTAGTTTTTAGTCGGAGTACATAAACCTTCCTGAATTCTATTAAGGGGTATTTGGACTCCAGGTTAAGACCCCCTAGCTTAGAGGAACGAAAGTGACTTACAGCAAAGATCTCTTGAGTGTTTACTATGTGCCATTCACTGTGCAAGGTCCTGAGGGCCCATCAGTGAAAAATATGCATCTCCTCTCAGGAAATTTATGATCATGAGGGCAATATTCATAAATGAATGAGCAGCTGGATATGGTGTGTTTAGTTCTATGATAGGTAGCTCAAAGTATATGAGAGCCTTAGGACATACACCTAACTCATTCATGAGAAGGGGTGGTGGTCAGAGAAGGCTCTCTGGAGGAAGGAGCATCACTATATTTAGGCTTTGGGCTGATTACTATACAGTGTGGATAATGGATTAGTGCAGAGAAGAGGCACTTGAAGTTATTCAGGGGTGAGATCATTATGGTGGTATGCAAAAACGCAGTGAATATATTCTGGAGATTCTAGATTCCTGGTGATTGGAGATAGGCAGTGGGAGAGAAAGAAGGTGTAAGGAAATGGTCTAGTTTCTGTCTTAGTCACCTATTTGGAGGGTGGTTATTATTTACTGAAATAGATTGAGGAACAGATTCAAGGTCAGGTGGTGATGAGTTCAGCTTTGGACATAGTTAAATTGAGGTGTCTGTGGGACATCCAAGAGGTGACTATACATATGTATGGGTCGCTTGCTTAGGAGAGAGCCATGGGAGTTGCAGTGAGTATGTAGGGGTGGATGAGGTGTCTCAGAGGCCACAGGGAGGAAGGAGAAGAAGCCAGGGTCAGGATTTGAGGACGATCAACTTTTAGTAGATCAGCAGAGAAAGAAGTGCTTGTGACAGATGGGAACAGTCACAGGAGTAGGAGGAAAACCAGGTAAGAGGGGTGCCCTGGTGGCCAAGAGCAGAGAGGGTGTCAAGGAGACCTCAGCAGTCTGGAAAAGGGCCCCGTGTACTGGCTTTGAAAGATCAGTGTTGAATTGCTTTTACTACACCAACAGTGGAAATGATTATTTTTCTCTGGGTTGTACTTTTATCTGTATTTTAAACTTTCTGTTATAGCAGTTAGAATTCAAGGGTCATTTGCTTTTAGCTCTGCTTTTCTTCTTACATCTTCTTTATGTATTTTGCTCATGCTCCAGTGAGTTTTATGCTGCAGTGATAGTAAGCAGTCATCTCTGCTTAATGACTTCTGTCCTATCTGGAGCAGACTCTAGCTCTCTCTCTCTCACTCCCCCCCCCCCCCCCTTTTTTTTTTTTTTTTACTATAAGAGATACTGTTATATTGCTTCTTGGTAAAAAGCCTTCCGGATCTATTCTGCATAATAGACATGAATGCAATCACTTGGGCCAGGCTATGTTTATCTGTCCAGAGACTGCCCTGCTGACAATGAATTCATGAGTCATCCTTCTTGCCTGGAGTAACACTCAGCTTTTAGTCCATACGATACAATGTAATGGAAGAGATATAAACTCCAGAATGTTTTATAATTATTTTCATCCTGAAATGTCACTTGGATTTTTATATAATCTATAGGAGGAAAGTGAGAGGATGTTCAATTAAATAAACATGTGTTTAGTGCTCACTGTGTAAATGACAGTGTGTGGGCCTCAGCAGTGACATTTATCTAAGCAGGAAACATTGAGTGCCTTTCCCTCCCCGTCTCATCTCCATTATCCAGCCGGCCCCAAGTGAGGTTCCTCATGTCCTCTCTATCGTGCTGCTTCCGCCCTAGTTCATACTGCTGTTAACTTTTGTCTGGACAGTTGTAGTGGCCTCCTTGCAGGTCTGCTTGCCTCTGCTGTCACTCCCCTACTCAATCCTCTGTTTGAAAACCTGGCTCAACTTTTAAAAAATACAGATTTATGAGCCCGCTTCTAAAAATTCTGATTTAGTCAGTCTGGCTAGGAGCCCTCCCAAGAAAATTTAAAGAATTTTCCCCTAGAAATACAGATGCAGGTGTATACAGACGTGTACACATGCACACACCATTTCCTTGCTCTCTCCATTCAGAGGATTCCCCCCCCCCCCCCCCCCCCCCCCCCACCAAAAGTGAGAGTTTTTTTCAAAAAGAAGCTGAGTCTAGGCCTAGGGCAGGGAAGATGAGTTTGGAATATCTTCTTGTGCCAGAAAGTACAGCAATGCTGAAAGAATAGGGGAGATATTAAAATGACATAGGAGCCAGCTTAAAGGAACTTCTATTGGCCACATCTGGGAAAATTTGAGCATGAATTATAAACCATTGAATAAGATAAAAATTCCTGCATCTGTAATGTTATTTTAACTAATGAGGAGAAGAGAAAGCTCTTATTCTTTTTTTTTTTTTTTTAATTTATTTCTGAAAGAGCAGGGGAGGGGCAGAAAGAGAAAGAGAATCTGAAGCAGGCTCCATGCTGTCAGCACAGAGCCCAATGTAGGGTTCAAACCCACAAACCGTGAGATCATGACCTGAGCCAAAGTCGGACAGTCAATCTGCTGAATCACCCAAGCGCCCCAAGAGAAAGCTCTTTCTTTCTTTCTTTCTTTCTTTCTTTCTTTCTTTCTTTCTTTCTTTCTTTTTTAAATGTTTTTATTCATTTTTGAGAGAGAGAGAGAGAGACAGACAGAGAGAGAGAGAGACAGAGAGACAGAGCATGAGTTGGGGAGGGGCAGACAGAGAGGGAGACACAGAATCCGAAGCAGGCTCCAGGCTCTGAGCCGTCAGCACAGAGCCCGATGCAGGGCTCGAACTCATGAACCTTGAGATCATGACCTGGGCCAAAGTTGGACGTTCAACCGACTGAGGCTCCCAGGCTCCCTGAAAGCTCTTTCTTGAGTAAAACATCAACTATTAAATATAGATGGAATGATGTATTTAGAAAATCAATAGATGTTATAACCAGTGATGAAAGTTTGTTGAAGAACATGATATTTACATAGTACTTCACCACAAGATACTTAGTGTAGAAAAAACCTGGCAGACACCACCTTAACCAGATGATCAAAGTTAACATTAATTATCAAAGTTAAAGCAATAATTAATAACCAAAGTTAATATGATAATAATCAAAGTAGCTAACACAACAATGACACAAACCAAGTTATTAAAAAAAAAAAAAAGAAAGGAAAAGAAAGCTTCCCAAACTGGTTCTGGGTTCCAGAATTCCTGCACAATACTTGCACTGAGATTATCCTTCAAAAGCACTGATCTGATCTGTTCCTGCCCTGCTTCAAAATTCCCACTGGCTCTGTTGATTCTGGAATGGGATTCAAACACTCGAGCATGCCCACCCCCTACCTTTTTGCCATCGTCTCCTATCACAACTCCATTACTGCCCCTTCCCCACCTTTACTGCCATCACATCATGCTCTTTGCAGTGACTTAGATGGTTTGCTCTCCGTTACTGCTCATGGCATTGCTGCTTAGAATGCCCTTCCCAGTCTGTCTGTGGGGCAGATTCATGTTATCCAAGAGGCAACTCCAGCACACCATCTCTGGGAAGCTGGGGCTTCAGAGCTGGTCAGACTTAGGTTTGAATCTGTTTCTACCACTTATTGGTTGTCACCCAGCCAGTCTCAGCTTCTTCCTTGAGACCTACTGGTAGGTTACTGTGAGAATTCAGTGAGATAATGCATGTAAGGAACTTTGCAAAGTAAATTAAAGAGAAAGAGAGAAAAAGAGAGCTCACTAGGTGCTGAGTAAGTTTTAGAAACCCATACATGTATTTTACATATAAACATTTTCCTGATAATCCTGCAAAAATGTAAAGGTATAGTCACATATCTCATAATTAACAGACCCAGTTTGGAACTCATTTCTATTGGACTCCAAAGCCACACTCTTTCTGTTAGGTGGAGACAATAAACCAGGAAGGACAGGAGAGAGAGTCACAATCACCTTAGCTAAGTAGCCGAATGTGAAAATGTTAAGTCGAGTTGGAGTCTCTAAGTCACCCCTTCATGGGAGGGTGCACTGGTCAGAGCAGGTAGGCAGGTGGAGACCCAGAGTAGACAGTGTGTGGGTGGCTGGCAGAATGGATGAGGGTGAGAGTCCTGTCACAGACAGGAGTGACTGTGTGCCTGCCAGGAGACACTTGGGATTACCATATTTGCGACATCAAAGGACAGCACGTGAAGTGAAAAGGACAAGGGCTTGAGATAGAACCTGTGAGACACGCTTACCTTCAAGTTAGGAGCAGAGGACAAGGGGCACAAAGGCACGTGCAAAAGAGTGGGCAGACAGGAAGAAGGCAGGGAGTGCAGGGACTGGGGATCAGATGTGTTGTGGAAGGGCTCTTGCTGAGGGGATGGGAGAGGGGTCCGCTTTGGAGCTCAGCAAAGAAAGGGACCAGGATTAGTACTCAAAAGAGGTCAAGGGGAGAGCATTTTCACTCTAGTAGCGTGGGGGCAGGACCCAGATGGCTAGAGCAATGAGTAAGAATAAACATGTGGAGGCAACAGCAAAATGTAGCCTAATTAGGGTACATACTTGGGCAGACACTTCCTGGTACCTGGGAGATTAGAAGAGCCATCTTGCTCATAGGCACCTATTCTGGGAGATGAAACACCCCCAAGATGCTATCTGTTTCAGTAGGGAATACTGAATGAAGGTACGAGTGACCATCAACTGTGTTTCTTCCTCCCAAACTGTCCTTAACCAAGAGGCACATCTGCTTCAGTGGAGCAACAAATCAGAGACTTGAAAATCCATGTATCGTTTTCTTTAGGACAGGCTTGTGATTTCATAGGCAAATATCATTTCAATTCAAGACTGGTACAATATTTGATTTAAATGCCTTAGAGAAAAGGAGAAAAGAAAACAGTTTTTTGTTGTTGTTGCTTGTCCTTATAGTCTGTCAAACTGCAAAGACTAAATTAAATTATAGGCTCAAATTTCACAAAATTCAGAGCTTATTAAAGAGAAAAGTAGCTTTTCTCTTTAAGTCATTGCTTTTTTTTCTTGTTATTTTACAGATGGAAAATGATTATCTGCGTATAGGTATTTTGATTCCATACATGTCCTAGTTTCATCCAAATCTCAGAAGCTAATTCAGCAGCTTGGTTTTTCCTTCTGGGTGCCACAAAAAAGTGGAAATCATATTTCTAGCAATAAATCAATGAAAGTATCAAGCAGTAGCATGCCGTGAGGGATCTCGCAGAGGAGCCGTATCAAGGAGGCAATCACTCAGGAGATCTTCCAGAAGAGCTTACAGGTTGTCAGTTAGTGGAAGTCTGAGTTATGTTTCTCCTGCTCTATGTGCATTTCAGAGAGACTGCAATATAGCATTGTATATTTTCCAAAACCTGTGCTCATTTGAAATGAACACAAATCCTTGGTCTTTTCCCTTAAACATTTTTGGGAATTGTAATTACAGGATTTTGAAAAGTAATTTTATGAAGTATCAAGGAGATACACAATATTTTGATAAATATGTAAATATATAAAGAGTAAGTAATAATAATTATAGAACTTCACCAAATGTCTCCATTATGTAAGTGAATAAAATGCTTCATTTGTTTTCATAATAAGGCCACCCTGTACAGTGACTTGAGAGTCTAAGGTCTTCACATGTTCAGAGCAGTCCTCTTTTTTTTGTCTTTTCTCTTAGAGAGCTAGAGAGAGAGAAAGAGAGCACGTGTAAGCAGGAGAGAGGGGCAAAGGAAGAGAGAGAATCTTAAGCAGGCTCCACACTCAGCATGTAGCCCGAAGTGTGGCTCAATCCCATGACACTGGGATCATGACCTGAGTGGAAATCAAGAGTCAGACACTCAACTGCCTGAGCCATTCAGGTGCCCTGCCACTTTACTTTTCTTTCTCACAAAAGAAGCACATCTACCAAAGGGCATCTTTCTTTTCATAACAAGTGTGCTTTCTGAATAATAAGGTAAAAGGTCTGCTGGATTGATATTTGGGTAGTGGCGGATGAAAGCCAGAAATTATACTACAAGACAGAATCCCAGAAATTCACAACAGTTCAAATTAATAATGAGATCAAAAACTCTATTTAAATAAAATCAAATTAGTTTTGTTCGGGGTTCCAAAAACCCTGATATAGGAGCTAAACAAATATTTGTGAAATGACAGAAAACCAAACTGCTAACTCTTTATGTATTTCTGCTATAACCTTGCTTATTGCTATGTTATGAAAACACTAGCATGTATGTCTAAAGCTCACACAATGAATGATCTTTTCTTTTTATGTTTGTTTTTGAGACAGAGAGAGAGAGGGAGTACAAGCAGGGGAGGGGCAGAGAGAGGGACAGAGAATCCAAAGCGGGCTCCTAGCTGACAGCTGTGAGCCTGACGTGGGGCTTGAACTCACTAACCAAACCATGAGATCATGACCTGGGCTGAAGTTGAACACCCAACCAACTGAGTCACCCAGGCGCCCCTAGTGTGATTGGTTTTATGGGATGTTATTTATCCTTGAGATATGTGGGGGAAAAATCTTTGAGGCATATGTGGAAGAATGTTAAAGAGTTCTTGTTTTTATTCCTATACTTATTTTAATCTTATTTATTCATAACTACATTATGGAAATTTATCTAGGATTACTACTTCATATTGTTACCTGGATTACAGAACTGAGCCACTATTACTCATCCTAATTTTGTGCCTGGTTATATTTTCTATAATTTATAGGTTAAGAATACTTCACTTTAATATATGCAAGGTGTTCCAGTAATTCTAGAGAAAACAGATTCCTTTCAGCACAGTTTATTACAAAAATTGTGAAGGGCAAATTGTTTATTGATTTTTGGCAAGCTACCAAAAAGAAATTACAGCTATTTGGCAGAAACCTCAGGAGAAATAAACAGTAAGATGACATAAGATATGATCAAAACTGTGATTCTTATAGTGCAAAAGAAAGACTCAATAAAGATTTATTCCTTTTCATTGTCCCCATGCTTTCAGTTGGCATCATTTTAAAATGAACCTTAGTTGAAATTACAAAATAAAAATCACAGGTGCTATTAGAAAGTCTTAATAAGAACTTACATGTATTAGGCAAATATGGAATCTGGTTTTGGGTTTTCTTCTTCTAGCTAAAGGGTCAGAATCTGTCTTATTCATCATTGTCCACACATGCCCAGCACAACATCTGGCACGGGGCAGACACTGAATATATTTTTTCGACTAGAATGGACTCAGAGGCCAGAATCTCCCTGAATATGGATATCAGAAGGACCCTTGGGCTTGTAGTTCATCAATTCAGTCTCTGTTTTGTATTTCTACATTCTTTTTTTTTTTTTAATGTTTATTTACTTTTGAATGAGAGAGAGAGAGACAGAGCATGAGCAGAGAGGGGGGGGGGGACATAGAATCCAAAGCAGGCTCCAGGCTCTGAGCTGTCAGCACAGAACCCAATGTGGAACCCACGAACCATGAGATCATGACCTGAGCCGAAGTAGGACACGTAACCTGCTGAGCCACCCAGGCGCCCCTCTGCATTCCTGTTGATGGGCACTTTTATTGTCCACTGTTGCAAGCAATACTGTAGCACACATCCTTATATCTGCTCTCTAGAGTATTTCTGTAGCTGTGGCTAGGGTCAGAGAATGTGTACTTTGTATATTGTGATAGATACTGGCAAATTACATTCCAAAAAGAGATGCACCGATATACATGTAGGAGAGTGACCTTCCTCTGCACCTTCTACTGATCTGGCATGAGATTCATTTGAACTCCTCTGAAATCAGAACAAATGTAGACATTTTATAATTTAAGAAAGTGAGACATTTCTGGGTGAAGGTAAACATAAAGTTTCTTCTTTTCTGTTTGGTCCCTTTTTTTGAGAGACAGAGACAGAGCGCAAGCGGGGTAGGGGTAGAGAGAGAGGGAGACACAGAATCCGAAGCAGGCTTCAGACTCCCAGCTATCAGCACAGAGCCCGACATGGGGCTTGAACTCACAAACCATGAGATCATGACCTGAGCCGAAGTCTGACGCTTGACCAACTGAGCCACCCGGGTGCCCCTGTTTGGCCCTTTTAATGGTGATGTCTGCATCTATAACATGTGAAGACTCACAGAAATAGATTCAGTTAAAATATTTAATAATAAATATTCAAGTGTTTTTGGCTTGATTTAATATAATTTTATTGATATAATATTATAATAAGAATTTATTTATGATATTGTCTGCGGAATACTTCTATTAATATATATTGTTGATTCAGAGAGAAGATAAAAATCAAGTTTTTGTACATGTACTTCATTGGTTAATAATACATTATTATGTGCAAGCACATTGCTGGGCATTTTGTGTACATTATCTTATGTATTCTTCATAACAAGACTTTAAGATAGATGCTCCTATTCCCCTTTTACTGAAGGAGAATGTGAGGCCTAGAGAATTTAGTAATATGCCTGAGAACAATAGCTAAAAGCTGTCAAGTTGGGATTCAAACCCAGCCTCTCTTACCCCAGGCTCCAGTTGCCTAGTTTATCATTTACCTAATTGCCTGGCCTTTTCAAAAAAAAAGTTTTTAAAGATTTTATTTTTAAGTAATCTCTATACCCAACATTGGATTTGCACCTACAACCCCAAGATCAAGAGTGCCATGCTTTACTGACTGAGCCAGCCAGGCGCCCCAAGGATATTTTCCAAAGAAAAATACTGGCATGCATCTAATACGAATACCCATTAAGGATACTTCCTCATGGCAATCAGAGTGGTCCCAGTTAAGGAATCTAGGTCTCCTCTCCCAAGAACTTGCTGGGCTCTAGGTCCTGAATAACTTTTTTCCTTGATGGATCTGCTGAAATCAAAGGTAACAATCCCCATCACCTATCCCTTGAACAGGGCGCCCATTTGCTTTACCCAAAAAAGACATTGGTGATGACAGAAACACCGTGCTTGGGCACAGAGAAGAGCCCTGCTGCAGTGAGCTCCAAGACTATTCAAAGGTGTCCCTGCACCCCACATTCCCTGGCCCTGCAGCCCAGCTGGAAAGCCTGGGTTCTGACTTCTAGATGTGGCCTAGAGAAAACTCGGGTGACATGCAGATTGATAATCCTTGTCTCCTGGGACTGGACTCATTTTTTAGACCCAGAATGGCTGACCTGGAAATCTACCATTCAGAGTGGTTCCATGGTCACTTATTCAGCAATCAGACCACACCCTGAAATACTCGCTCCTCTGGTAAGCCATAAGGAGTTGATGTGGGCAGCTAGTGATTGGCATCACCACCACTACAAGTTTGTGATGTTTTCAGACTTTTGGGTCAGAGTAACAGGACCTAGTTTAAATTGGCCTGAGGAAATAAAGGATTTTAGTGCCTTATGTCACTGGAAAGTTCCAGATTGGTGCTGACATCAGGGCCTACAGGGACTCAAATGACATTGTCAGTACTCTCTTAGACTCTTTGTCCAACTCTTGGCTGTTTCTCTCTGGCCATTGGCCTCCTCCTTTCGATGACAAATTTCTTCCAAGCCAGGGGAGTGGGCAGAAGTGATGCCATGGCCATGGAGGGCTGCAGATTTTCAGCGTCTCAGCTCTGAGACCTCAGAGGAAACAGGGAGTTTTTCCCATATCAGATTATAACATTGCAGGGGACACTCTGTGATTTGCCTTGCAGGAGTCATGTGTCCATCCTTTGGATCTAGAATCTAGGTATCATGGTTGTTTAGCCAGTGTAAGGAATTGTGATTGACAGCCCCTCCAGAGCTATGTGGGCCGGGGAAAGGTTAATACCTACAAAAAGGTAAAAGTGTTAGTACCAGAAGGAGAAAGAAATGTTGGGTTGCCTCTCCAACATCTTTCTAATTTGAGAATAAAAGCCATTTTTATTGTTTTGTTTTATTTTATTTTATTTTATTTTATTTTATTTTATTTTATTAAGCCATTCTTAGTCAAAGGGCAGACTGATATGGGCATGTGTAACAGGGAATATGAAACCTACCACTGGTGTGGAGGACAGGGCTCACTTGCTTGGTTTAATTCCTGAGAAACAGACCAAGGGATGAGGGAGTTTGGGCACAAGCTTATTCTTGTCAGGGCTCTAATGGAGTAAAATGGAAGATGCTTAACAAAAAAGTACCTTTACATTACTGAGCAGAAGTGTCACAAGGAACTTTAGTTATTTCATGCAAATCACGAGGGAACAGAGAGGATTAAATTAGCGGTTCTACATCTAGAAAAAAAAATAGGATTGGGTTTAAAGAAATTCACAAAACGTAGGACAGATGCTCTGCAACACACAGTATACCCACACCCTGTCCCCCACCTCCTTATTAAACTTTAGGTTCACTTTTAAAAATCGCTGAAGCTTGGGGCGCCTGGGTGGCTCAGTTGGTTAAACGTCCGACTTCAGCTCAGGTCACGATCTCGCGGTCCGTGAGTTCGAGCCCCGCGTCAGGCTCTGGGCTGATGGCTCAGAGCCTGGAGCCTGTTTCCGATTCTGTGTCTCCCTCTCTCTCTGCCCCTCCCCCGTTCATGCTCTGTCTCTCTCTGTCTCAAAAATAAATAAACGTTAAAAAAAAAAATTAAAAAAAAAATCGCTGAAGCTATTTTGTGGTGTCACATTTAAAATTTATTTTTCAGGGGCACCTGGGTGGCTCAGTTGGTTAAGCATCCAACTCTTGGTTTAGGCTCAGGTCATGATCTCATGATTCATGAGTTTCAGCCCCACGTCGGGCTTTGTGCTGCCAGTGGGGAGCCTGCTTGGGATTCTCTCTCTCCCTCTCTATCTGTCCCTCCCCTGCTCTCTCTCTCCCTCTCTCCCTCTCCCTCTCTCTCTCTGTCTCAAAATAAATAAACTTTAAAAACAAAAACAAAATAAATAAAATTTATTTTTCAGTTCAGACAGAATGTTATTCCATGTTGGCACACAGTAGCCTAAATGTTTTCCTGGTTGATCATGCAAGGTTTAGGATGCAGAGTGTTCTGTGCCATTTATTGTTGCTTTTTAGCTAATAAGTACCTCCAGTTTGCTTTCTGAAAAGAAAGGCAACAAGAGAGTATCGAAAACAGGATGTGAATTTTATAATCAAGTCCCAGGAAATAAAGGCAATGGACCTTTAGGGTCTCATAATGATGTCTGAAATGTTTTAAGTGTGTGTATCCCATGGTGAGCTGCTTTTAAGGAAAACTTTCACATCCTGTGTTTGTAACTTAAGCTTCCAAAACTTTTTTTCTGCTTCCCCACCTTAAGGATAAGTTCATTCTAGGGCATCATTTCAGCATGTCTAGCAGCCCAATTACACTGTGTTTTCAGTTACACTGTGTTTAAATTACACACTGTACTTAGATTTGTCAGGAACCTCACAGAATCTCAGGTCTTCTGTTTTCTAAGAGTTGCTCTCTTTCCCCATTATAATATCTATATATGCTCATTAGACACAAATTTGAAAATAAGACAAGAAAGAAAAAATTGCCCATAGTTGGACTCCAATGTCTGTCTACATTTTTGTAAATGTTACAGTTTAAGTGTGTATATATAAAAGGCACACAAATTGTCAGTGGAACTTAGTAAAGTGAATACACCCATTTAACTACCCTAGAGATCAAGAAATACAACATTGCTATGCTCCAGAACCTCTCACCTGCCCCTCCCGTCTTTATCCCTTCTTGAAGATAACCACTGCTCCCTCCCTTCATGTGGAGATGTTTCACTTGTGGCGGAACGTTATGTAAAGTGAATCATCATACAATATGTACTCTTTTGTGCAAGGCTTGGCTTGCCCAGCAGCTTGTCTAGGAGATCCATCCATGTTGCTGCATGTGGAAGTATCTTTCTCATAGAGAAAGCATGTGTTCAGCTTTATTTAATACATATGCTACTGAACAGGTTGCCCGAGCGAGTGTGTTAATTTATGAATCAGCCATATATAAGAGTTCTAGAGTCTACACATTCTAGCTAATGCTTTGTATCATCTGTATTTTTCAGTTTTTCAGTTTTAGCCATCTTTGTGGGTAACAGCACATGGTACTTATGTTTTCTTTGATAATCAATAAAGCGAGTACATTGTAGTCAGAATAATGTCGCTCAAAAGATGTCCATGTTCTAATACCTGGAACTTGTGAATCTGTGACCTTCCATCACAAAAGGGGCTTTGCAGATGTTAATTAAATTAAGGAGCTTGTTAAAGCTCAATCTTAAATTGAGGAGCTTGTTCTGGATTATCTCAGGGGCCCAATGCAATCATAAAGTCCTTACATGTGAAAGAGGGTGGCAGAAGAGTATGGGAAGGGAGTGTCATGTTGGAAGCAGCCATGTAGTGTGAGAGGCCCTGAATGGCTGTTGTTGGCTTTGAAGATGGAAGGGGCCCACTAGCCAAGGATGGGGGGCAGCCTCTACAGAGTTGGAATGAATCTTCGCTAGAGCCTCCAGAAAGAACACAGCACTGAGGGTATCTCAATTTTTGCCCAATGAGGCCCACTGTGAACTCCAGACTTCCAGAACTGTGAGGTAATACATTTGTGTTGTTTTAAGCCACCAAGTTTGTGGGAACTTGCTGTTAGGGCAGCAATAGGAAACTCATGTAAGCACCTTTTCATATGCTTGACCATTTGGATGCCTTCTTTTGCAAAGTCCCTGTTCAGGTCTTTTGACCATTTAAAATAACTGATTTTCTTGTTCTTATTGATACACAGGAATTCTGTATATATTCCAGAGATGAGACCTTTGTCAAGTCTGTATTGCAATTATCTCCTTCCATCCTGTAACTTGCATTTTTACTCTTTTTTTTTAAGTTTTTAAACATTTTTAAAATTTATTTTTGAGAGACAGAGAGAGACAGAGCTCGAGCAGGGGAGGGGCAGAGAGGGAAACACAGAATCTGAAGCAGGCTCCAGGCTCTGAGCTGTCAGCACAGAGCCCAACACAAGGCTCGAACCCACGAACTGTGAGATCATGACCAGAGTTGAAGTCAGACGCTCAACCAACTGAGCCACCCAGGCGCCCCGCATTTTTACTCTTAGTGGTGCCTTTTGATAACCACAAATTCTTAATTTAATGAAGTCCAATTTATCATTCTTACACTTTATGGTTAATACCTTCTGTGTCCTGTTTATACAAGTTTAGGTCCTGATTTTACGTTGTTTACAACATAGATTGCTTAACTATTTCTCTTAGGTGGTTTCTTTTCTTTTCCTTTTCATAAATGAGGCTCCAATGAGCACTTTTATATAAAAATCCTGTTCTGGATTTGGGATTATTTACTTAAAAAGTAGAATTATTCATTTATTGCTGTTTGTGTTGTTATTTTCTCTGAAACTTTTAGGAACTTCTCTTTATTCTTTTCATGCTGAAATTTAATAATCATATGCCTGTTTAAGTCTCTTTCTATCCATTGTTCTAGCCTCCTCTCTTGGGACCTTTCAGTTTGCATACTCATGAGCCTCAGTTCTGGAATGTTTTCTTGCATTGTTACTGTGATAATGTCTGTCATTCTCTCTGATCTTTTTTTTTTTTCCCTCCAAAGTCCTTTTTAGTAGTTTTGAGACTTTCTATAGATTCATCTATGATCGTAATTATATTTTCCTTATCATTGTTATGTTTCCCATTTTCTGGTAGATTTTTTTCAGTTCTATCTTCTAAAACTTCTATTGAATTTTTATTTCGGTTACCATATTTTGTATTTTGAGAAGCAATTTTAAATTTACTGAATGTTTTCTTTTTATAGCTTCTTGTCCTTTTTTTAAAGATTTTTAAAAATTATTGTTTAGAGAGAGAGCACAGGGGGAGGGGCAGAGAAAGAGAGAGAGAGAGAATCTCAAGCAGGCTCCATGCTCAGCACAGAGCCCGATGCAGGGCTAAATCCCATGACCCTGGGATCATGACCTGAGCTAAAATCAAGAGTCAGATGCTCAACCGACTGAGCTGCCCCAGCATCCTACAGCTTCTTGTTCTTGTTTCAGTATATTCCAAGCATTTTGTCTTATTTCTCTAGGGATATTAATTATTGTTTTTTCTTCTGTCCCTTTCATTGTCTCTATTACTTCAGCATATTCCTTTTTTTCTCTATATATATTTGTATTGGTGTTTATCTTTTAGGTTCGAGGCTTTCATCACATGTTGGGTAGCCTTTGGTTCCTTTTATATTTAAGAGCAAGACTCTGAAAAGCTTAGGGGAAGCTCTGTCGGGGGGTGGGGGGTGGACAGGGCTGTTCAGTGGCCTTACCATAGGGTGCTGAGGAGGTAAGCCCGTTGTTTTCATTGAAGGATGATAAAATGCCAGAACTGAGAGGTATTTTCTCTTGCATTGGCCAGTTTTCCCAGAAAAGTACCTGAATCTCTTGCCTGGGGGTGGGATAGGTGGGCCCTGGGCCTATCTGCCAGGATTCCAATAGCCAAGTGGGGAGGGGTTTTACAATTAAGCAGACACACTTAACCCTCTGCTGGGTTGAATAGGCATCAACCCTCTGCCCCGCTGGGCAACCTCCCCAGAGACTAAACCTCTAGACTTCTGCTGGGTGGGAGGAGGGTATCTGGTGGTCTAACTACTCTCTAGACAAACTCTCAGCCAGTCCTCCTCTTTTCCCTCACCCTCACTCCTGCCTTCAGGGTGATCTCACACTGCTAAACCCTGAGCCTTTCCAGATTTCTGGCTTCCTCCCACTCCTCCTTTCCTGCCCTGTAGGCTTAGATTTCAACTTTCTTAAGGCTCTCAAATCAGTTACCACTTTATTATTTGCTTTTTGCCCCCTCCCCCTCCTTTTTTTAAAGTTTCTCTTGGATATTATTTCCTTTCTTATTCTCTTTGTGAGTTTGTATCTTTTAAAACAAGTACCTATCTTTTTAGTTTGGTTTTGCGAAAAACATAGATGAATGCTTTAAAACTAGAAGTCTTGTGCTGGACTTTTTTTTTTAATGTTTTATTTATTTTTGAGAGAGAGACAGACAGACAGAGCATGAGCAGGGGAGGGGCAGAGAGAGAGAGGCACAGAATCAGAAGCAGGCTCCAGGTTGTCAGCACAGAGCCCAACGCAGGGTTCGAACCCACAAACCATGAGATCATGACCTCAGCTGAACTTGGACACCCAGCCGACTGAGCCACCCAGGCGCCCCAAGGACTTTAAATGCCAATGACTGTATTTTTCATTTCTACAAGTTCTATTTGGTTTTCAGTTTTCTGTGTTCTGTTTTATTCTCTATTATTCTTGCCATGTGGTAATTATACCTCCTTTAATCTTTTTATCGACTTTAAGTATATTTAGAATCTTTTAAATAGTTCTATTATTTCCAAGTCTTTGGGTTTGTGTGTGTGTGATCATCTCATTTGCTCTGTCTCCTGACTCTTCCATATGGTGGTTTGTTTCCCTTTGTGGTATGTTTTTGGTGGGAATGTTGTTTTTTCTGGAAGTCCTGCCTGTCCTGGTTATGGAGACATCCCTACCAAGTCAGCTTAGCCTTTGCTTCTGTTTGGCCAGAATGTGCCCTATGGTTTCTCTTATTTCTGAGCCTCTCTGTATACATGTGGTTTCTGGAATGTTCTATTTTCTCATCTTTGCTTGGCTCTTACTCATCTCTCATGTCTCAGTTTAGAAATGATTTTCCCTGGGACTCTTTTCCTGATCTCCGTTCCCTATATTCTCCCTCAGTAGCCTATACTTCCTCCATCATAGCACTTCTCACCCTGTAATATAGTCACACATTTATTTCTCTCTCTTCTGCATGACTAGACTAAATTCTGGGAGGCCAGGATCATGTTATCTTATTCACCATTAAATGCCCAGTTCCTACCAAAATAGCTGGCTGAAACCAGGTGTCAGTAAATATTCTTAAATGAGTATGATGCTGTATCTTATTTTAAGAGGCTTTGCAGGAATGGATTATAGGTTGGTCTGGGAGCATTGTTCTTTGTCCTGGTTTCACTGCACTCTAAATGACAGTCCTTCATAGAACAACATAGGGTGATTCAGGGAAGCTACTGTCCAAGCAGAAACTGTGCATGGCTCATAGGTTGCCTTTTGGAGCTATAGACATTCTTCCTGTTGTCATCACTTCCACATAATAACACATAAATGGATCCCATGCTTGAACACAAAAAATTGTGGTGGAATGCTTGGCACTCAGCGTATGGTACAGCTTTCTACATGGCTCACTCTTCCCACCCACCAACAAAACCTCTCAGAGGGCATCACAGGGAGAGCATCCTGCAGTTCAGTGTGACTGCAGCCCTGGAAGATGGACAGACTGCTGACACTGACCAACTGCAAGCCTGCAGCAGCCTCAGGCAGGTCCCCAAAGAGCACAGGAACCAAACCCTGCAGTGTGCCCACTATAGGCAAAATGGGCCATTGCAGCCAACTGGACTGAGGGCAAACTTGGCTCAGACAACACAGAAGAGCACAAGCAGCCCACATAGGAGACATCCCTGGAGTGCCTGGTTCTGGTGCACTGTGCTCCAGGGAACCACAGGGTCTCTTCTTCATAAGGCCACTACTTTCAAGATGGTGAAGATGTAGCTGACTTTCCTAATACATAGAAACAGACACGGAGTTAGACAAAATGAGGAGACAGAGGAATATGTCCCAAATGAAAGAACAGGATAAAACCACAGTAAAAGAGCTGAATGAAACAGAGATAGGCAATATATGCCTGATAAAAAATTCAAAGTAATGGTCAGAAGGATACTTACTAGACTTGAGGAAAGAATGGAGGATCTCAGTGAGACTCTCAACAGAGATAGAAAATATATAAAGGAGCCAGTGAGAAACGAAGAACTCAGTAACCGAAATAAAAAATACCCTAGAGGGAATCAGTAGGAGATTAGAGGATACAGAAGAACAGATCAGTGGTCTGTGTGTCTCACTCTTATGCACAATGAAACAGCTTCCATTAAGTGAATGTTTTCAATTCATCTCTCATTTATGAAATGTGTGACTGTAGAACAGCTGTGTAAAAACCTGTTGTAGTTATAGTGCCCTCTTTTCAGGTAGTAAGAAATGACACATTCTTAGTAGGTAAATAATAATGAGCATATCTGATAATTAGGCCCACAGTTTACAGTGGCTTTGACTGGTACTTCTTATAGCTACCCTCAAAACTTGAGTTTAGGAATACTGCCTAAACTCTGTGTGTGTGTGTGTGTGTGTGTGTGTGTGTGTGTGTGTGTAAATAACTAAATGAATGAGTGATTTGAGTTTTCTGGAGTATTTCTTTTGGTAATACTAGAATTAAGAATAGTGGTGGTAACTTGTAAGGTTGTGGAAGAAAACTGTAAGGATCCACTTGTTTTGGAAGTAGCAATAATATTTACTATTGTTTATTGAGTGCTTAGTATGTGCCAGGCACTCTTCTAAAAACAACATGTGTGAACTCATTTAAGTACAAAGAAAAATTGGATTTGCATCAGTAAATCTTTATCATCAAGCTGTGATGTGAGTGCTCAGGAAAGAGCCTTCAGAATCTGTTTGGAATTGGAGACATTTTAATTACATCCAAATGTTAGGCTGTGCTAAGGTGATAATTGCTGCTGTAAATTCTCTGACCATGTTCTAGTAATTCCTAGTAATGGTAGACTGGGCACTTCGAGCCAATTCTCCCAATGAAGATAACTAAAACAGTTAGATGAAATAAATAAATAAAATCTTCTGAAAAGCATCACAAAGTTAGTAATATAGTGAATAGTTACTAGAGCTGAGATTTCAGAGAAGTGGAGAATCCAGAGAGGGTTGCTGTTTTCCCCCTGGGGTTATCTCTAGAGGGGTCTGAGAAGCTGGGCTTTTGGAGACCATGCTAAATGAAGAATACCATTTAGAATTTCTTTTAGTGTGGGTCTACTGGTGGCAAATCCCTCAGTTTTAATTCTAAAGGATATTCTTTAGGCAGAAGGAGAATGATCCTAGTTGGAAAGCTAGAGATAACAAAGACTAGTGATACATATGTGGATAAATAAACATTGACTATATGAAACAATGGTGGTAATATCTTGTTAAGTTTTAAGAATGTGTGTAATATTTCAGGGCACCTGGTGGCTCAGTCAGTTAAGTGTCCAACTTCAACTCAGATCATGATCTCATAGCTCATGAGTTCGAGCCCCACGTTGCGCTCTGTGCTGACAGCTCAGAGCCTGGAGCCTGCTTCAGATTCTGTGTTTCCCTCTCTCTCTGTCCCTTTCCTGCTCTCTCTCTCTCTCTCTCTCTCTCTCTCTGTCTCTGTCTCTGTCTCTCTCTCTCAATAATAAATAAATTTAAAAATTTTAAAAAAAGATATGTAATATTTCAAAAATGTGTAACAACAATAGCATTTAAGTGAAAGGGGCTAAATGGACTTAAAGTCTTCCAAATTTTTTTCTGGAAAGTGGGTGGAAGTATGGATTAACATTAAGCTTTTAGTGGTGAAGGGTGTATGTTGTAATTCCTGGAGTAATGACCAGAAGAATTACAAACTAATAGAGCATAAAATAAATGTCATGATAAACTTCTGATCTTTTCTAGAAGATGTATTATTTGTCAACCTTCTTGCCAACAAGAAACTAGCCTTCTTGTCTTCCTAGTGCTATTTTCTTTTGCATTTAAGGAAATAAATTTACATATGTGAGAGAATAGTTCCTTAAATTTTACTAAAAAGGGTTAAAGAAAGTTGCAAATTAATGTATCCATTTTCTTTTCAGAAATTATTTAAAATAAGTGGATCCCTTCATCTTGCTAACTGCCTGTGTGTCCTAAATGTATTTCCCTAGACTTTGCGAGTTGTTTCTATAACCACTATTGAAAAAGAGTTGAAAATTTCAACTCTCTAGAGTCTGGCAACCTCAAAGTCTCTGTAGTAGAATGTCCCCTCCCCTCTTGTTTTGTTGTTTTATTTTTTCTAAAGTTTATCGATTCACTTTGAGAGAGAAAGAGAAGGAGAAAGAGAAAGAGAGAGAGCATGAGCAGGGGAGAGTCAGAGAGAGAGAGAGAGAGGGAGAGAGAGAGAGAGAGAGAGAGAGAGAGAATCCGAAGAAGGCTCCACGTTGTCAGCACAGAGCCCAACACAGGGCTGAAAACCATGAACCTGAGATCATGACCTGAGCTGAAATCAAGAGTCAGATGCTTAACTGACTGAGCTGCCCAGGCGCCCCTATTGTTTTATTTTAAATCAAAGGTTTTTGAGAGAACTTTCTGCTGACATTCCTCTTCCCATCACGCAAATCTTCTACATGATCCAAGATTGAAGCTTGAAGTCATACAAATAAAATTAGGTGTAAAACTTGGGGAAACTTCCTTCCCTCCCTCCCTCCTATGTTCCTTTCCTTTCTTTTGAATGGTTTATTAAAATTTTTAAGTATAGATGAGGAAATAAGACAGCTAATTCTCTTTAGGAGTCAGCAGGATTCATTATATGCAAAAAGATCGAGATTCAGGCTATGATTCTGAGCTATTGTTCTGATGTATTAAAAGTTAGTAATTCAAAGTTAGCCTAATTTTCGCTCTTTCTCACTTTCTACCATTTTATAGTCAAATTGGCCTCTGTTTTAGATTCACTTGGTTTTTAATTTGATCCATCTTTTTAATCTTTGAAAATTAATTTTTAATTACTTAACTAACACATGAATACATTTTTCTTTAAACTTAAAACATCCCAGATAAGGCTTTATTTTCTATTTGTGCTCTGCCTCCAGAATCCCCAGAAGTTAAGCACTGCTATGAGTTTGATGTATATCTTTTTAGATCTTTATATTCACATATCTCCCTAAGAATTGACATGGTTCTTTGTGCATTGATTTTTCTTCTCTTTGTAAATAAATTCCCCTGCTGATAGACATTTAGGTTGTTTTGCTTTGTAAACAGTGTTTTGGTAAATACTGTACACACGGGAGAATGTACTTCTATGGAAGTATCTAGAAATGGACCTGGGCTACCTGTTTTCATTTGTGATATATTCTGCATAATTGCACTACCAAAAGGCAGCAGGCTAGAAGAGGACCCATTTCCCCACACCTTTCCCATATACGACACTGTCAAATGTAATTCTTTTTGCCAAATATAATTCTATTGGGGTTTCTTTGCTTACATAAAGAAGTAAGCCTGTGAATGTTCCATCGTTTCCTCTCACAGCAAACCCTAACAGCTAACTGCTCCTCATACCTTAGAATTAATAAGACTTCAGAAATGGTGGATGTGCACATGAGCCACCCCCCAATTCTTTCCCCTGCTTTGGAATGAAGGGACTGTATTTAATAATAGACAAAGAAATAGAATATATTTACTGGGACCAATGGAAAGAATGGAGGTGCCCTCTGTGTCTGGGGGAGCCCAGACATACAAACTTCCTGAATAAAGAGAAGAGATGAGGCTTAGCCTGATGAATGGTGATCAATGATGTTTTAATTAATTGGGGAAATTCTGAGTTCAGTAACCAGTTATCTTTGAGGTTTATGCCAGTGAAATTAATCCCAAGTTATTTTAAAACCTAGATTCTCAGCTTCTCTGCTTTATGATTTTAATTCCTGGTTTATTCGCCTGAGTAGTGTAGCTGAATGACATTGAATCTCATCATTGTTATGAAATTGAGAAGTTGTTTTTCATACAACTATTTCATCTGAGAATATGATTCTAAACAGATTACAAATGTCATTGATACTCTGAGTTTGTGGAGTGAACTTGTTCAGTGTTATAAACTTGAATTTTGTATGATTTTGTAGACTGGAGAGTAGAACAGTGAATAATATGTGTTTTTAAAAATAAATGCTATTGCAAAAATGCACAAATTAAGGTGCCTATTTCTACTAACCTTGGGGAAATATCAGGGATTTAAAAAAATGTGGTTACTTCCATGTTTATGATTACTGATAAGAAAGTCAAATAAGGTATTATCCATTTTCAGAGGAATTTACCAGTTTTATCTAAAGTATGCTTTAATATATGAATGTACCTGAGATACCAAATATTTGCTTCATCATTTTGAAAACCACAATGGCATAAAAGTAGATATTTATGAATCACATGCAATTTGATTGAAAGTGCTTCTTTTGCTAATATGAATCATAAACTCTGCAGATACAGCTTGACCTTAATTTGTCTGAGTTATATTATGGAAACATTTAAATGGTTTTAAAAGACTAGTTATAGGCACCTATATTGTAAATTCAAAATATAAAGTCTTTTTCAGTTTTTAATTTTGAAATAATTTCTAACTTACAGAAAAATAGCAAGAATAAATAGCCCATGGATTTCATCCATCTTCAGTATTTTGACATACCGGTTTTCCTCTTTTTTAGATACATATTAATGTTGCTTTTTTTCCCTGAATCATTTGAAAGTAGGTTGCATACATTATTCCTCTTTACTCTTAATACTAAAACATGCAACTTCAAGAATAAGGATATTCTCTTACATAACCACAGTATAGTTATTAAATTCAGGAAATTTAATATGATGTAATACTTTTATCCAGTCTATATTCTAATTTAGTCAGTCGTCCCAGTAATTGCCTTTAGGGCAGTTTTTTTCTGGTACAGGCTCCAGCCCACATCATGTATTGAACTTAGTTGTCATGTCTCTTTTGTCTCCTTTCATCTGGAGAAGTATCTCAGCTGTTTTTGTTTTTGTTTTTTGTCTCTTAGGATACGGATGTTTTTGTGAAACACAGGACAGTTATCTTACAGAATGTTCTTTCAGTTGGGTTCATGTGTTTCCTTGTGATTAGGTTCAATGTATGCATTTCTGGCTGGAGTACCTCAGGAATGATATTGTATCCTCCTCGGGGCATCACATCTGGAGATGCCTGATGTGTATTCACCCATTATTGGTGATGTTACGTTTGATCATGTTAAAATTGATCGTTAAAGTGTTACCCATTTTCCATGCTGTATATTTACTGTTCTTCCTTTTGTAGTTAATAAATAATTTGTGGGTAAACACTTTAAGACTATGTAAATATCTTAGTCCTCATCAAGCTTCTCTCACCCCCAAATCTGGGATCCATTGCTACTAATTTATGTCTGAATTGATAATTTTTAACTCTATCATTCCTTCTATGTTTTATTAATCAGCATTCTACTATGATGAAATACTTCCTGCTTTTATTTTATTTAGTTTGATGCTCAGATTATCCCCAGGTAGCTATTTCCTGCATCCTTTTCACATGCTCTTATAATTTTTTAATATTTTATTACTCTTTGGCATAATTAGCTATTTGAGGTCCATCTTGTACTTTCCATGCCCCAGTACTGGAATCAACCATTATTTTCCCAAGGAGCCCTTGTCCTTTTATTGGGGACTGGAATTGAAAGCCCAAGATTGTGATCATTGCTGAACTGCATTGCCATTGCTTCTTGATCTTTTCAGCAGACAGATATGGGGAATAAATATACATACATATTCTCATAGATGCAGCTAAAAAAATGAAGATATATTAAAAATCCTGAATTTATACTGATACTTCCAATTCCAACATAGCTCCTACCCTGGGTTCCTCCTTGTCTTCCGCCATTCCTTATTTGTATCTCCTTCCTTCCATAGTGAAAACCTGGCTCACAAGAAACATTTAGTCCTTTGATCAGGTCTGCAATACATATAAAATAGTTTCAGGACTGCTATATACTGACTAAAAAACAGACCTACTAAAAAGAGTTCAAATTATTTGCAATTATTTTACTTTTCTTTATATTGGAAGTAGAGTTCTATATTCAGAAGTTACTTGGGTAAGTTCTGTTTTTAAAAATTTAACATGATAATGTTATTCATTTTAAATATAGTTGGGTTCATTTATTTTAATTTGCATTCAGTTTTAGGATCCTCCCCACCATCTCTGTTGATCTAATTTAATTTTTTGAATATATAGAACATAACATGATTTTATTTTATTTTTTAATTTAAATTTTAGTTAATATACAGTGCAATTTTGGTTTCAGGAGCAGTAATGTGACTTTAAAACTTGACTATAGAAAACAGTATATACTCAGAAAAGTATGACAACTTCTTTATTTTTTTATTTTTTAAGTTAGTAATCTGCTCTTAAGGAATATTGATAATTTAAATAGCATAAATAGCATAGCATAATGATAATTTAAAATCAAGCAAGGTTGAAGGCCTTTGTGTTTTTTGATGATCTGAGTAGAGGATATTGGTGTCTCTTCTCTAAGTCATAGAAAAAATGTAGAAGTGAAATACTAGGAGCCTAAAAAACTGAATGTAGTTCAAAATGGTTAAGGTCCAGATTGGGAATAACATTAATTTCTTTGGAAAAAAGCCTCAGGAGGTTTGGGGACTCTGAAGAGCCGTGGTGCTTTCCAGGCTAGACACTAGGGGGCGCGTTGGCTGAGATGCACCTGTAGGCCTCCTCTCTCAGGCTGAGTGTGGGAGGAGAGGTGCAACATCCCCAGCCCTGGAGGCCTCCCAAAACTTTCTTGGTGGTTCCGTGCTGTGTGATAGATTGACCCAGGAATGAGGCGGAAGTTAAGAGATAGGGTAATTCTCAGGCCCCCGGTTCTTCTTCTTTGATCTTATCTGCGTGCTTTTTTAGTCCATGTTTTATTTTCCTTAGTTTGGCAAGAATGGTTGAGTTAAGTAACCTGTCCAAGGTCATAATTCAACCTCACGCTTTCTAATGCTTTCATTCTGCCATTTAAAAAATGTTGTAAAGAACAACCATGTATACTGTGTGCCTATCTGCATGTAAAATTAGATTGACTCCTAAAATTTCCTCATACCACACAAACTGGCACAAAGTGGCCATGGTAGAAGTATTATTAGTCATCCATTATGAAATCAGAAAATTCAAACTAGAGCCAATTAAAGTAAATATGGAATTAATGAGATTAGACCAAGAGGAAAAAAGTGAAATTTGTAATTAACTCAACATCTGATTCCCCCAAAGTAATCATAAATAAATTCATTATCCCTGGTTGCCTGTAAAACCTTGGGGCCCTCCACTTGTATAAGGAATCTGAGGTACATTAACCGTAATTGCACTTGCTTGCCTCTTGTTGCTTATGTAGGCTTATTTGCATTGCTTACATTAATGCTTAGTCATTCAGTGGCTAAAGTGATATCCTCTGGCTTTCACTTTGAGAGAGACAAAATGGAATTGTGCCCTCATCAGTAAATACAAGGATGAACTGAAAGATGGACTTGATTTTTAAGAATATCACCTATCTCATCAGTGCAATGATGAAATAATGTCCTCCCCATAGCAGAATTGAACCCAGGTTGGGGAAATGGGGTAACAAAAGGTCAAGGTGGCTTTTTCAGCTTCTATTCAGTGTATGAGTATAAGAGACACCAGATTCTCCTATTTAACTCTTCTGTTTACAAAATTGCTTATGGTAAAATTCATCCATGAGTGCTTGCATAAAGCTTTTACAGGATTTTCTTCCTCTGGGGTTGTTGATATTTGATTACTGGGAAATGGTGAAATCACACATATGAATGCTTAGCTAATGTATGTGTTGGCAGCGTGTATTTGTTTCTTTTTTTCTCTCACTTTTATTTTTGCCATCCAAGTATTCTTTCTGTTTTCCACTTTATTATATAGTAACATTTTCTGGATACCTTACTTTGAGTGGAAAAATTACCTGTATTTTAGATCCAGGTGATTACAGAAGTTTTAGAAGCAGTAAATATTTTATTATAGTTAGCCTCTAAATTCTTATGTGTGATTGTGGGCACACATAAGCATATCTTTAGAAATTATTTACAAACATATTTATAAGAATAGAAATGCTGTTAGATCTCATATTTTTGGTATGGTTTGTCCTTATTTTAAGTCTTTAACAGTGGCTTAAAATTATTATGAATCAATTATGCATACTTGTAATCTTTAGCATTTAATTAAATATCTACCCTTTTGAACTGCTCTCTGATTACTTTATTGTATTAATTCTTTTTTCTCTATAAGTTTAAGGGAAAAAACATTTTATACATTCTTTTTCATGTAGGTACTTAATACTCAATTATTATTTTTAATTCTTGGCCATTCTTTATGCACATATATTTTACTTCCTTTTTTAGTTTACTTTTTATTTTGAAATAATTTCAGACTTACAGGCATGTTCCAAGATTAATACAGCGACTACGCGTATATGCTTCCCCCCGATTCCCCAAATGTTAATATTTTGGCACGTTTGCTTTAATATTTTATCTTTTTCTTCCACCTCCTCCTTTCATCCATTCTTTCCACCCTGCCTCTCCCCTTCCTTCATCTACCTCCCTTCCTCCCTCCATACCTACTTAGCTATGTATCCAGCCATCTGTTCCTCTACCCATAATACACACACACACACACACACACACACACACATGCACACACATATATACAAGTATGTATATGTATATACATTTTTGAAGCCATTTAGAGTAAGTTGTAGACCTGTTCTATAGCTCTTTTCCCTGATTACTTCAATGTGTAGTTACTAACAACAAGGACTTTTTTTAAACCTAACTACATACAGTTCTCAAAATGAGTGAATTAACATTTAAATGACATTATTCTCTGATCTACAAAGCTGATTAACATTTTGGCAGTTGTCCCAATAATATTCTTAAGAGCAAAAGAAAATCCCAGATCACGTGTTACATTTATTTAATTTTAATGTTTATTTATTCATTTTGAGAGAGAGACAGTGGGAAAGGGGCAGAGAGAGAGGGAGGGAGAGAGAGAATCCCAAGCAGCCTCTGCGCTGTCAGCACAGAGCCCTATGGAGGGCTTGATCTCAAGAACCAGGAGATCATGAATTGAGCCAAAATCAAGAGTCAGATGCTTAACCAACGGAGCCATGCAGGCGCCCCATCTTGTGTTATATTTATATATCAAGTCTCCTTTGTCTCCTTTATTCTAGGACATTTGCTCCATCTTTCCTTGTCTTCCATGGGCTTCACATTTTTGAAGTATACAGGCCAGTTCTTTTGTAGAATGTCTCTCAATTTGGCTTTGTCCAATTTTCCTCACAATTTGGGTTATACATTTTTGGCAGAAATACCACAGAAGTGATATTATATTCTCTGTACCTGTTATCAAGAGGCACATAATGTTGATTTGTACAATTACTGGTGATGTGAACTTTGGTGACTTATTTAGGTGGTACCTGTCATATTTCTCATATAAAGTTACTATTTTATCCTTTGTAACTAAGAAGTATCTCTTGGGAATATACCTTGAGACTATGTGAATATGTTTCTCATCAAACTTTCACTCGGGAATTTAGCATCAATTGATGATTCATTACTATGATGGTCTCCAAATGGTGGTTTTCTAATTAGATTCTGGTTATTATTTTGAGTGTAAGTATCCTTTATTTAGCTTCAGAATTCTCTCATTGTTCTCTTAAAAAAATTTTTTTTGTTTTTATTTATTTTTGAGAGAGAGACAGAGAGAGAAGGGGGGGGGGGGGCGGGGGCAGTGACACAGAATCTGAAGCAGGCTCCAGGGTCTGAGCTGTCAGCACAGAGCCTGACATGGGGTTGAACTCACAAACTGTGAGATCATGACCTGAGCTAAAGTCAGATGCTTAACCAACTGAGCCACCCAGGCACCTCTCTCATAGCTCTCTTAAGTCAGCACTATGCATTATTCTATTTGTGCATTACCTGGTGTTTACCACAAATAACTTCATGACGAATGCTTTTTTTGATGATAGAATCATCTGTTCCCCTTTATTTGTAATTGCAGCTAAAAGTAGCACCTAATATATTAAATATGTCTCGCAGAATAGCCTGCTTTCACATCATTTTGTCAAAATTACTCTCCTTAAGTGAGGTGATCATGGTAGGTTTTTGTAGAGCATCTATTTGCTGTCACTGTTTCTTTGAAGCATCTCGAATCCTCTTCAGACACTGTTGTTGTGACAAAGTATTAACTTGTGCAGCATAAATACAGTTTAGCTCAGTATTAACATGACAGTTTGACAATTGCTAACCTCTTCAGGATGCTGTATCAATGAAGAAGAATCTGCAGCTAAGAAAATCCTAGATTCTCAGGGATCCACACAGAGATACTTTTGCAGTTTTATTATATGGTGATAAAGTAGAATCTGCTAGATAAAAATAAATAAATGTATGTAAGTATTTTTATCAAGACTGGAAAGCATATTTTATTTCATCTAAAAAAACACCCAAGCTTATACTTTTAGTCTGGAGTCTGAAAAGATATTTCACATGCAGATGATTTTATTTCTACTGTTTCTATTTTAATTTAGTTCTGTGTAACGCATATTTATTGAATAGCCTGCCTGGGCCTGTGCAGTAATTAGTAACGTGAAAAATAGGTATGTATATGTATATGTATATGTATATGTATATGTATATGTATATGTATAT
>NW_026057578.1:71956351-71960709 GCF_023721935.1 Panthera uncia
AGAAAAGAAAAGAAAAGAAAAGAAAAGAAAAGAAAAGAAAAGAAAAGGAAAGAAAAGGAAAGGAAAGAAAAGAAAAAGAAAAAGAAAAAGAAAAAGAAAAAGAAAAAGAAAAAGAAAAAAAGAAAAAGAAAAGCATCAGATTTTAAATACCAATGAAAGAACAATGGTCTCAGAATGACCCTCTACTCCACACAAGGCATCCTCTGAATTTTCTTTTTTTCTTTTTTTAAACATTTTTTTAAGTTTATTTATTTATTTTGAGAGAGAGAGAGAGAGAGAGAGAGCATGCAAGAGAGAGTAGAGGAGGGGCAGAAAGACAGGGAGGCATTACATTTAGGCCCTTTTCTTAACCTGACCACAGGCTCCTGTCTGAGCTCCACACTAGCGCTCCTAGGATCGACCACACCCCTGCTCATTCCTTCATGCAGGCCACTGGGTTATGGTTTCTCATGCTTCCATTCTGTGACAGTCATGTTTCTAGGCCCTGCAATACAGAAACTGCTAAGAAAAGGCTCCCTACAGTCAAGGAGTGTGGTGACATTACAGTGACAAGCACTGTAAACAGATAACTGCGGAGGAGGGAAGTGGATGCTAGATGCTAACTTGGGCATGGGCAAATTGCAAAGGGGGAGTCTGGACCAAAGCCCTGCATGGTGGCTGTGGTACTTAAGGGAAATTACACAAGAGACATGGTATCTTACCATGTCTTAAAGATAGAAAAAAGTTCGCCAAGCAGACAAGGGGCCGAGGGAAGGCCTAGACAGAGGGCACTTCATGCACAGAGTAAGTCAAGGCCACTGAGAAATATAATATGGAAGTATTTGCAAAACATGAATATGAACTAGAATGCGACCAAACAAGGATAGGGGCACCTGGGTGGCTCGGTTGGTTAAGCGTTGACTCTTAAGATCCGCTCAGGTCATGAGATCAAGCCCCAAGCTGACTCTGTGCTGATAGCGCAGAACCTGCTTAGGATTCTCTCTCTTCTCCCTCCTCTCTCTCTGCCTCTCCCCATGCGTGTGTTCTCTCTCTCTCTCTCTCTCTCAAAATAAATAGACATTAAAAAAAAAAAAAAACTACAGGACAATGTTTTTAAACTGTTGGTCTGAAATCAACTTAGTGAGTCCCTGACTATCGTTACTTTAAAGTGAAATAGAACATGTGAGAAAACTTGGCTGTGGACATTTTGTCTGTTACTGCATATATAAATATTTGCATGTCCTGGTTTGCAATGTAAACTATTTCTTGCTGGAAATCACCTTTAAATAAGCATTTTAAAACACTGCTCTGTCAGGTTTTACAAGGATATGTAGCAGGGATATGTATTCAAACAGTATTTCTCAAATTTCCCTGAGGATAATACCAGTTCAGAGTCCTTGTTGGAAAAACAGGTTCCTGGGCCCCAACCTAGACTCATAGAATCAGAATGTCCAGGGGAAGCCTGGTAGTCTGTATTTTAATGGGCATCCCATATATTTATTATGAGGGAAACTTAGGAACACTGATACTCTGACAGCAGACTAGAAAATAGGTTGGAACGAGAAGACCCCGGAGGTGGAAGACAGCTACTGGTATCTGAGAGATGGTAAGGCAAGGGAAAAGGAGGAGGTGGTGACTGCTGAGACCTCTAGAAGGTGGGCTGTCAGATGTGGAGGTGTGGGTCTCCAAGGTCTGTCTCTTGGATGCCTGCATAGATAGTCACAATAGGAGAAAAAAGTAGGTTTCAGGGAAAAATAATGAGTAGAGTTTTTGGGACATGGTGAATTTGCAGTGAAATCCGTAATGAAGTGTATGTAGGCATTAGGACATACAGCACTGGAGCTCAGGGTAGGGGTCGAGGGTGAAGATAAGAATTTCTGAGTCACTACCACGTGGGTTAAAACATGAAAAATAAAATTCCCAGGGAAGCAGGTGGGGTCTGCCCGGCCAAAGATGACAGGTGGAGGGCTTGCGGCACTCCCTACTCTTGCTCATTGCTTCCGTCTCGCATCATTGCCCTCCATGAGAGAGCCCTTCACTCAGTCCCCTTCTCTGCCTAACACAACCTCACAAGCTATCTGTCCAACTCTCACCCCCAGATGGAACTAACCCCAGCACTGAGCTACAGTATCTCGTTTGCTGACAGCACAGAGTCTGATGCAGGGCTTGAACCCACGAACCGTGAGATGGTGACCTGAGCTGAGGTTGGACGCTTAACTGACTGAGCCACCCGGGTGCCCCATTTATGATTAGGGTTAGTGGTGTCCCATTTTCTTTTTTCTCCTGTTAGAGGTAGAAACATTTCTGGATTTCCAGCACCTAGCACAGAGTAGATGCCTAAAAAATGTTTGTGACATCGTGGTGAAGATTTAGCGGTAATTCATCAACTTGAACTTAAAATTCTAGCATTTAAATGGTAAATGAATCTATTCAAACAAGAGCTACCAAGCTATTATAAATTATTGCTGATGATATTTTTTTGACACAGTACCATCTGGTTTTTATCTTCCTATTTCTAGCTCAAGGTTTTCACATCTTATTTTAACAATAGCTATTCAAATGTATCTCTTTATACCATTGCATAGCACAGGAAAGTCATACATTAAAGTCATGGGTGTGAGGTTCATTTCGTCTTCACACCTAAACTATTTTGGGCTAAATCACTCATGTATTCTTTGATCAGAAATGGTGTGTACCTTGTGCAACCCCAAAATTAGTTATTTCATTTAAAAACAACATTTTAGGGGGCGCCTGGGTGGCTCAGTGGGTTGAGTGTCCAGCTTTGGCTCAGGTCACGATCTCACGGTTTGTGGGTTAGAGCCCCGCTTCCGGCTCTGTGCTGACAGCTCAGAGCCTGGAGCCTGCTTCTGATTCTGTGTCTCCCTCTCTCTCTGCCCCTCCCCCATTCATGCTCTGTCTCTCTGTCTTAGAAATAAATAAACATTAAAAAAAAATTAAAAGAAAAAGAGGAGCTTCACTTCATGCCTTATTCGGTTACCAGTTACATCAAAAGTTCAGAAAAAATAATATAATTTCTTTACCAGTTTTCAAACCAATAATGAGTTGTTTCCCCATCATCTTCTAAATGTGACCAGTTTTTTGAGCATCATTATCAACTCATAGACTTCAACATATTTGATGTTTCCACCTATTACCACTATTATCCCCCCTAATGCTCAAGTAGTCACACCTTTGGTCAATGGGAACCTCTCTAGATTGGTTCTTGGGTTCTTTTGGAGCAAGCCTAGTAGTCTTTGGTAACTTCCTCAACTATGTGACAGGATGCTTCAAGTCTCTCTTGTTCACTTCCTGCCCCAGACCTGAATCAGCCTGGCTCCTTTTAATGGGAGAGGTATTACAAGACCTTTATCAGGGCTCTGGGGATGTTCACGGCCCCTTGGTTGACCTGACCTTGACTCTGAAGTTTTAAATTTCTCAGACATACTAGTTGCTAACAGTGCAGACTCCAGGGGTAGACTGACTGCCTGGGTTTGAATCACAACTCTACCACTTATTAGGTATTCACTGGCCAGTTTATCAACTTCTCCATGCTTCAGCTCCTTCAATTATAAAAGGAGAATAATAATGCTACCTCAAGTCATAAGATCCTGGTGAGATTGAAATGAAGAAATGTATGTAAAATGCCTCGAATAGAGCCTGGCACAGAGGGCTGTGTAAAAGTTGGCCACCAACATTCTTACTACTGGGGGGCTCAGTCAGTTAAGCATCTGACTCTCAATTTCAGTTCAGGTCATGATCTCATGGTTCACAGGTTCAAGCCCCGTGATGAGCCCCATGTTGGACTCCACACTGGCAGCACAGAGCCTGCCTGAGATTCTTCCTCTCCCTCTCTCTGCCTCTACCCTGCTTGTGCTTGTGCTCTTTCTCTCTCTCAAAATAAATGAATAAACTTAAAAAAAAATTCTTATTACTCATTTCTTTGTAGCCTTGTCATTTTGCCTGCTCACACCGTAGGTCATCTGGGATGTAACACAGACTTACGTTTTATTCATATCTAGTGACACAGTGATTTATTAAAGAAAATTATTCTAACATTCCATCTGCAGCATTGGTCCCACTAATGTGTAGCTCTAAGTGATGCAACACTCGCACATATTAGAACATTTCCTATAAAGGAATCCAAACTCAACAAAGCTAATGGCATTCATAAAGTTCCCAAGCACCCGTGTACTTCCTGCTTTTTATGCTCGTTTGGAAAGGGGCAAATTGGCAGAATCCTGGCTGGGAGTGGCCCAACCGTGGAGTTAAGTTCTTATTTTGCACTGGGGGCCTTGCCAAGTCACATTTGTCTGGTCTTTCTTAGTTGAGCACAGGGAGCTATCAGAGATGGCATTCCCCAAAGTCCTCCAGCTCCCTTT